>NC_056732.1:1386008211-1386108211 GCF_019279795.1 Protopterus annectens
CAGGCCATATGATCGACACTCATTTGGTCGACAGTTCATTTGGTCGACAAGCAGATTTGCCCCCCTCCCCAATGTTGTGCGACCCTGAAGTTGATATATATAGTTGGGGGTGTGTGGGGGGCACAGCCCCCCACATTGGGGGGTGTGGGGGGCAAAGCCCCCCACATAACATGCTTGTCGACCAAATGAACTGTCGACCAAATGAGTGTCGATTATATGGCCTGTTGACCATGTGATAGGGATTCATATATATATATATATTTGTTCAGATCCTGTGTGCCGTGGATTTTGTCTTACTTGGTCTGTTTTGCTCATTTTACGTTCTTGGTTCTTGTTATCCATGGCAGAAGGAATGAACACCACTACTTTGTTCGGATCCTGTGTGCCATGGATTTTGTCTTACTTGGTCTGTTTTGCTCATTTTATATATATATATATATATATATATATATATATATACACATCAGGGAAAAAACTCAGTCCGGCACACTGGCTCCAATAAAGGTAGTTGATGAATGTCACAGTCCCAGACAAGTGTTCCAGTTATGATAAAATCTTTAATACTCACAAAATATCACATAAGATTAAACACTTTCACTCCACACAGGGAACTTCATCAGAATACATCACTATCACTATCATCAAACACTTAAATAACACCATTACTAACCTCAAGATTTTGTTGGTCCCTAGCTAATTAATAGAGAGCTCTACTGACCATTGCACCCAAAATACATGTGAACAGAATTTAATAAAATAAGAACCATTAATAAAAAAACAAATAACATGTGTTATTTCTAGTTGCACTCAATATTTAAAAATATATATATTTTAGTATATATTATATAATGGTATATTTTAGTATATATTATATAATAGCTTGGATGTGTTCTTAAGGACAGTAAAATTTGGGTTCAGAAGTGGGTCCTAATCTTAAAAACTATTTTGAAGTTACTAAATACTGTAAGGAGAATAATAATAGAAAAGGTACCTTTAGGTGTGGAATGTGCCCCCAGTGCCCATATATTTTCAGCTTGCAAGAATTAAGATTCCGGGACGTTTGGAAGATTAATAGTAGATGGATTTTATAGCTGTAACACCAAATGGGTGGTTTATTTGGCTTATTGTGTTGTGTGCTTCGCATACTATGTGGGTAAAATGGAGAGAAAAATAAATACAAAGGATCTATGAGCACGTGTATGAGATTAGTAAGGGGAAATAAACTAATGCCTTGTATAAGCATTCCTTAGTTTGTACTCAGGCTATTTTCAGGTTCTGGGTATTTGAACAGGTGAAAGTGTTTGACAGGGGTGGGGATTGGGAAAGCAGTCTCGAGTACAGAGAGCTTATGTGGTAGCTGAGGATGGATGCCTGCACTCCCCCCGGTTTAAATGAACATTACTGTATTGATCCATCCCTCAAAAGAAGAGCTTTGAAATATTGAGTATTAATGAATGATTATATAATGAAATTATTAGTGAATGTAAAAATATATATTTTTTTAAATATTGAGTGCAATTAGAAATAACAAATATGTTATTTGTTTTTTTATTAATAGTTCTTAATGTTATTCTATTCTATTCATTTGTATTTTGGGTGCAATGGTCAATAGAGCTCTCTATTAATTAGCTAAGGACCAATAGAATCTTAATAAGTTTAATTAATGATGCTATTTAAGTGTTTGATGGTAATAGTGATATATTTTGATGAGGTTCCCTGTGTGGAATGAAAGCTCTTAATCTTATATGATATTGTGTGAACATTAAAGATTTTATCATAATTGGAATGCTTGTCTAGGATTGTGACTTTCAGCAAGTGCCTTTATTGGATCCAGTGTGCCAGAATGAGTTTTTTTCCTGGTAAATAGATAATATTTAGAGCAACATGCAAGGATTTAGGTATGAGAACTGAAGCTTAAATTTTTACCTGGTATTAGCCACTGTCATGCTGGCATTTTCACTTGGCTGCCTTAAGAAGATGGTCTTTGTGATCATGTTTAAAGGCCTCAGATGTATCCTGGGTTGTTACTTCTGTGGAGATTTGGTTCCAAGTGGTAGGATCTAGTCTAGAGAGTGCTCTTTCTCAAATAGCAATGTTGAAGTGTGGATGGACAGGGGTTGTAATTTTGGAAACTTCCCTGTGTACAGTTTCGATATCTAAATAGAAATCTTGTTTTTCAGAGGGAGGACATCATCTCAGGTTTAGGATTTTGAAAAGCAGAGTGCCAAGAAGAAATGTCGAACTCTGTTACTGTTACTATTTGATGTCATTAACTAGAGCACAATTGTGTATAAGATGATCTGGTAGAAGAATTACATTTTTTTTTTATATTTAATCTTAAGAGTATTGTAAGAGAAATTCAGAGTCAGCAAAAGCAAACCGTATTCAAGTTTTGGAAGAACATTTTTGGCAATGGCAGTCCACGCATTCAGTGAAAGAAGGTGTGTGATAAAATATATTTTTCACAGCGTGAGGGGCAAATATATGGAACAGCCTTAACATATGTGTCATAGAATCAAGTTCTAATGTAGCTGATCGCTAACACTTCACAGGAAGATTTCCTTAGTTGATATCCTAAATGTATACATCACTAGGTTTTTGAGTGACATATATTTATTTTTTGCCATAATTATGAATATTTAGTATTAAACCTTAAATATTTAACATTTTCCATGTCACCAAGGATCCAGAAATAAAGGTATTCTAATATTTTAAAAGATAAAGCAGATTTATCTGGCCAGTGTTTTACAACATAAAACATAACCTAAGCATACACAAAATACATAATGTTTTCTTTACTGAAATGCTGTGCAAAAATGTTTAGAATACAATTATACCTTTTCTAGCCTGAATAAAGAATACTTGTACCAAAAGGGTTCAATTTTAGAACAGTTTCAGAACATATGCACTAAAGTGACATCTTGGTGTGTTCAAAATTCACAATACAGGAGATATGTAGGCCCACTAAAGCTGGCTAAGGGAGTAACAGAGATATTATGAACTAAATTGGTGATTATTACTTTTTGAGAAAGTGAAATAGTTACATACAAATTGCTAAATACATGTCTATGACACTAACTCTAAAAGGGAACTTAATGCAAATTATGCATATCCATAACATGTCTAGCTAAAGCATTACTAGAGACTGTCCTTTGTATGTCTGAGAGATACATTGAAGCACATTCGTCCAGCATTATATTTGTCTTACCAATATAAAAACAGGTACATTTTTCACAGCTCACTAGATAAATTATATTAATAGATGTACATGTTGCAAAACATTGAAAGGCAAAGAATTTCCCAGTAACAGGATGTTTAAACACATTATTTCTATTTATATAGCTGCAAAACTGGCAGCCATAGCATGGAATAATTCCTTTAGTTATGATATTACTAGAAGAAATTGTGCTAAAATCCTTAAAAGAAAGCTGTTGTGTCAAATTCTATTCCTTTCTACAAGGAAAGTTAAGTTGTTCTCCTACAACTTTTTGATAATATTTGAGGAGCATAAATAGACCAATTTTGTTTAATTACATTTCTATGTTTTTCTGGTATGTGTATTATATTTAATATGATACCTAAGCTTAAATGAAGTCAAATGATTAGATTGATCCTTTATTGCTTGTTGTTTTGAAAAATATGGTCTAGCTAAAGATTTTCTTTCATTTAGAACTCTATTTCTATATGAGTCTGAACGCAAGTAATCCTGTACTTTAAAATTCAGAATACATTTCATTGAGCTGTACTAAACAATAATTATCTTTTGAATTAAGACTACTAGCCCTAAGGAACTGACTATGAACTATACCATTATATATATGATTAGGATGATACTATTAGTAAGTAAATAATCAGGTGTCTGTACCTCCTTTCTATGAATCTTTGTAATAATTATTCCAGTGTGTGTGTGTGTGTGTGTGTGTGTGTGTGTGTGTGTGTGTGTGTGTGTGTATATATACACACACACATATATATATATATATATATATATATATATATATAATGTTTATATCTGTAACTGATGTCAATTCAAATCTTAAGAATGATGTAGTAGAGTGTAAAAAAAACAATAAAATGATTCAAACTCTGCAAGTCACCAGCTCAAATCATAAAAATGTCATAAACAAAATGTTTATAAAATTTTATAAAGTCAAAATATATACTTTTATTATTAAAAATATATTCCTCTTCCCATACTGAAAATGAAATATCATAATAAGTGTTAGCGACTGGGGTGCCCATCGCAACACCTTTAATTTGATGATAAATGTGTTTATCAAATAAAAACACATTATTACATAAAACTAAATCTAACAAAAGACTCACAGGGGGATTCAATAAACTCCATGTAAGCTTCAAGTGAAGTGTACACAGAGTTTAAATATTTACGCAGTTAGCAGCAACGATGACTACATATTCATGCCACACACCATGTTTAAATGTAAACAAGCACAGTTTCACAGATAGCAACAGTGTTTCCAGCCAGGAAACCATGTAAAGCAACATGAATAGCAAACTTGTTTACCATAGAGCAATCTAGGTTAGCGGGATTGCAGGGAATGCCAGAATGATTACCAGGGTTTATCATATAGTAATGTATAGGGTCCAAACACAGTGCAGGGTGGTGTGTACAGTGCAGAGTATTGTGGAATCCCATTCCAGGCATTCTGTACAAGTTGTGTAAATGATTTGTAAGGGCACATGGACTGCCATTTAAAATAAATAGTCAGGGAAAGTGTGTGTATTGAATAGGGACACACAGATGAACTGTAAGAATGAACACAGGGAAAGAAGACAGGTGAAATATCGTAATGTACAGAAGGTGAGGGCATGTAAATGGAAGACATTTGTAGCAGAAACACTAATCACCTATCAACATGGTACAGTATGGACTGCATAGTGAAAATGTATATTATGTGACTGTCACACAAGGTGATATATAAATGGAGAAGATGTCTTTGTGATATAAGGATCCTGACTTGAACAATGCAGAGAACATCTATCAGGGATGTTATAGGTTCATAGGTTCATAGGTCTTTACTAGGCTAATGACCACAAGGGCCATTTTAAGTCTAGCCATGCATCCCAAATCTCTGACAAGTTTTGATAAATGTAAGCATATGCCTGAGTGATGAACCATTTATAGGTTACCTCTATCCATTAGAGGCATAGGTGCCAAACCAGGGTTGTCTGCATATTGTGAAGCTGTGAAAACTGATTTGACTGAATATGACTGTAATGTCAAAAGAGGTCTCCAACAAGTGGAACACAGTTACAGGCTCATGGACAACAGTAAAAGAAGCATCCACAATCATGGACAATATCAGAATAATACCACCAGTAACCCCATGTCTCTGACACAACGTATGTGATTCTGAGTGATCATAGATGGTTCTGCATGAACACACTTATACAACTATTATGACATGTCAGCAATCTATGAGGGTAATCAAGCACACCGTCATGACACTGAAACATTTGCTGGAGGCGTTAGGAGGGACAATGCTATACCTATATGTGACATTATGATCACTACAGGCTAGTTAACTTGTGTGCATATAGCACAATTCACACTGTCAGGAATGTAACTCATGCCATCAATGTTGTCAAACAGTTATGTATGTACTGTGTGCATCTCCGGGACAGGTATCACACATGCATCTAGTAAACACCTTGATGGGGTTCTGCAACATCAGACAGTAATGTTTACGCAACAAAAAGAATACCTAGGTATTGCCAATATGATGTGTGACAGCTCACTGTGGCAAAGGTGGTATACTTCAGTTACACATCACTGGAAGATGTGTATGGAGGTACATGAATAATAGTGCATTGTAGTCAGTTATTGGTGTGATGAAGGCTGTGAACTGTGGAGGTATTATGACCTTTGATGTAGATGTCTTGCACAAGCTCAGTAGTTGTGTTACATACAAGAGGTTAGTCACCACTCTGGACACATGCTAGTGGACATTCCACATACCATCTACCATAAGACACAGATCACATACCACATAACAATTGGTCTGCTTATAAGGTGTGATGTCTACATTATCTTTGGGTTGTGCATTTGCTTTCATAATGCAACAAATCCCCCCATGTTTTTTTTTTCATCTCATGTGTTGTCATGGCAGCAATCTTTGGTGTGTGTAGTTACTGTCTGTATTACACAAATATCACAGTTGGAGTCAATGATTGCTCACAAACTGTAGTCCTCCAGACAGCTGCTTCGACAGAGGATGTGTATGTCATTCTTGACATCTGTGACTTAAATAATAAACAGAAAAGGGCCTAGGAGACAGCCCTGATGTATGGACCTGACCACTGGACCCGAGATATGGGTCACTTCACACATTTCAACATATTTAGATGCCACATATGTGATGGAGTGGTCTATCCACTTGGTGATATAGGTGTTTATGGCCACATCTGATGGTGCTGAGTGAATACCTCAGTGTGGATTTGTGTCAAATTCCTTGGCTTGGTCAAGTTTCACAAGATGATAGCATTGTCATCATGCATGCCCTTAATGACCTCTTTGAGGACATTTAACCGATGTAACAGACATGGATGTAGCATTAACAACTCACACATGTCCATTGCACACAGCTGGGATATTGCTCATGTCCATTTAGAAAAGGTCCATAATGACATGTTGGTCTATCTCACAGATGAGGAAAGTCAGGATGTGTCTATACATGCATGTATGCATCATGTGCTGTCCCCCCAACTCTGTTGAATGCATGTTGATGTACACCATTCTATGGGAACACAGTCCATGTGGAAGGTGTGTTGAAGTGTGTATCCAGCTGTGTCAGGTAGGTGTATGTTCTGAGTCACGCTATCGGTGATCTGTGATGTCACAGCCCATTTATTCTGTGTGATAGGCCTAGATGAATATAAGACAGTGCATACTGCCTATCTTGATCTGGCCTAGGGTTTTGGACACAATCCCCCACTTAGGTATCATTGAGAAACTCTCCCAGCTGGGGATTAACCCTTTTACATCACTAGATTATTTATTTATTTATTTATTTATTTCACTTTGATTACAGGGGAGGTCCACTGGGCTTGGAGGCCCGTTTTCAGTGGAGGCCCGGGGAGAAAAACTCCAATAAGGAAATACAACAGTTTAAATAGTTTGATTACAAAAACAGTTTCAATTAACATGCAAAGTCATAGACAGTATGTATTACAGATAACAGGTAGTTACAAAAGAATAAACACTAAACAATTTCAATTATTGTTAAGGAGGAAAAAAAAGGCTTGCATAATGAAAATACACATTTTACTGTTTTGTTCCCTAAGCTAAATAATTTTTAGAAAGGAATAGGAAGGTGAATAGGAGGAGGTTAGCCTGGGGTAAAGGGAGAAGAGTTTACGAGTTGTAGGCTGAAGAGTGCAGTTGCAGAGTCTGTTTAGATAGAGGTAGGAATGAAGTTGGGTTTTGAAGTTATTAAGGTTGATACATGTCCTTAGTGATGAGGGAAGGGCATTCCATTTTTAGCTAGGGTAAAAGATAAGAGAAGCTGACCTGCAGGACGCTGGGGCTTTTGAACTGTGATCAGGTTTAGCTGAGAAGATCTAAGTGGTCTAAGGGGGTTATAAGGTTGTAGAATATTAGAAAGAGCAGGGCAGTTAGAAGGGTGTAGCAATAGTTTGAAGGCTGTGGTGATTTGGAGAAAGTTAAGTTGATTGGGAAGTTCGAGCCAGTTTAGCGAGTGAGGGGAGGAGCAGTGATGAGAAGAGGATTTGGCATTTGTGGCAAATCTAGAGATTTTGTTGTAGCATAGTTCCAATTTGGTGGTAAGTGTGGATGAAAGATTAGTGAGCAGGGGGGGCTCCATATAAGAGGGAGGGAAGGAGGTAGGTAGAGGCAAGGGTTAGTCTGGAATGAGGAGAGAGGACGTGGTTGTTTCTATACAGTAAACCTAGTTTTATGTGTGTTTTTTTGATGTTTAGCTGGATATGGGTATTAAATTTTAGTTGATCATCGATTGTTACACCGAGAAGTTTGGTGGAGGGTACAATCTCGATAGAGGAGTTACTAAGGCTGGTAATGTGAAATGAGTTTTTATCAAGGGAGGAGGATTTAGAGGGGGAGAAAAGGAGGATCTTAGTTTTGTTAGCATTTAGGGAGAGATGATTTTGTAGCATCCAGTTTTCAGTGGTTGAGAAGGCACTTTGAGTTAGGACTTGGAAGTCTATTAGGTTAGAGGCAGAGCAGATCAATGTGGAATCATCAGCATATTGCACAATTTTGGTGTTAGGGATGGCTTTGTGGAAGTCATTAATAAAGATATTGAATAGTAGTGGGCCGAGTATGGAACCTTGAGGTAGGGGTAGGAAGAAAAGTAGAGGTGGATTGGCCCCATCTCACAGCTTGGGACCTGTTTGAAAGGTAGCTGGAGAACCAGGAAAGAGTCTTTGGGCAAAGGTTGAGATTAGCTAGGTGATTTAGAAGGTGGGTGTGAGAGATGGTGTCAAAAATTTTGGATAAATCCAGTAGGACAGTGGATACTATATTACTGGAGTCACGAGCTGAATTGATGGAATGCAAGAAGGAGAGAAGGGCGGTGTCCTGGGCAGAAGCCGTGTTGGGTAGGAGAGAGAAGTTGGTGCTTGGTGAGGAATGGAAGGAGTTGCAGGTGGATACATTTTTCTAGGATTTTGGAGATAGGGGAGAGAATGGCTATAGGGCGGAAATTTGAGACAGTACAGTTTTTGCCGCCTTTGTGGAGAGGTAGAATGTAAGTGGTACGCCATAGTTTAGGTACATAGGATTCAAGTAATGACCTATTAATTAGGATGCTGATAGGTAGAGCAATAGAGTCAGAAGCTATTTTTAGGAAGGAGGATGGAATGTTATCAGGGCATTGGAGCAGGGCTTTAGTTTATATAGAAGTTTCTTTATTTGACTGGTAGATACTGGTTTGAGTTTGAAAGGGGGGGGCAGGTTATGGAAGATTGAGCAGGGAGGGGAGGAAGGTGATTGTTAGTAAATGTCTTGGTTAGCTCAGCGATGGAAGAGGTGAAGAAGGAATTAAATAGTGAGGCTATTTCAAGGTCAGATTTGTTGGTATCTGGACAGGGGTTGTTTTTAGTACCTGGTCTGAGGAGGGAATTGATGGAATTCCAGAATTGTTTGGGGTTTCTAGCATGGTTTTCTTGAAGTTTGATGTAGTAAGACTTTTTATCTTTAATGACTTGTTTCTTGGTTAGGTCTCTTAACTGCTTATACTTGAGGAATATTTTGGGTTGCTTGTGTTTAAAGTAGGACTTCCAGGTTTTATCCCTTTGGAGCATTAACTTTTTTGTGTATTTGGTGAGCCAAGGGGAGGTATTTGCTTTAACTCTTTTTGTTCTTGTTGGAGCTAGAGAGTTAAGGACTGTTAAGAATGTTGAATTGAAATAGTTGACGGCTTCATCTAATGGTAATATTTTTAGAGGGTTCCAGTTGGTGAGTTTAAGAGAGTCAGAGAAAGAAGTAGGGTTGAATTTAGAGAGGTTTCGAGTGTGAGTGTAGTGGTGAGAGTGTGGGGAGATGGGAGTAGCTCGAATGGAGTAGGCAGGGAGGTGGTCTACTAAAGGGTCAGGAGTGATGCCAGATTTTATAACTTTGTTTGGATGAGATACTAGAATCCAGTCAAGTATGGAGCCAGGGGATTAGCTTTGTTAGGTCTGGTAATGGAGTTAATAAGTTGGGAGAAGTTAAATAGGTTGATAGTTATTGTGGGATTTGGGTTAGAGATTTTTCCCCAATCAATATTTACATCCCCCAGAATGTAGGTTTCTAGGTTAATGTTGGAGGAAGTCCAGGAGAGGATGTCTTCTAATGTATTGGTATTGTTGCCTGGAGGGATATAGAGACAAATGATACAGATACTTTTATGGTTGTTCATTTTTAGTAAGCCAATTACTAGTTCAGCATTATTGAATGAAGGGATGGGGTTAGGGTAGGGAGTAATGGACAAGAGGTTGGAGTAGATTAGGGCAACACCACCACCTCTTCTATTAGGTCAGTCAGATCAGAGAGAATGGAATCCTGGGGGTAGGAATTCAGAGTCATTAATGTGAGGTTTTAGCCAGGTTTCAGTGATAGCTGCTATATCAGGAGAGTTATGGTTGAGCCAGGCATGGAAGAGGGATAGTTTATTTTTTAAGCTTTGGGCATTGATGGTGAGGAATTTGAGGTTTTGTTAGTGGATTTCTTGTTGGTGTTAGGGAGATTTGTAGGATGTAAAGTAGGACCTGGGTTGGGGTGAATATCTCCAGCCAAGTGAATGAATGTGGGATGGAGGAGGTGTTTATTAGTTTTGTTTTTAGATAGAGGATGCTGGTAGATGTGAGGTTTATGTTTATAGCTAGCATCTGAGCTTGGAAAAAGCTTTACTTTTAGGAGGAGGATTGGGTAGGAGGGAATTAAAGAAGCTGAGATGTTGTGGTAATGGGAGGTAAGGTGGTGTTTGGGAGTAAGAGGAGGGGGGAGTACTGGACATGAGTATAGCAAGTGATGTGGTATAGAGATATTAGAAGGAAAAGGAAGGAAGAGAGGAGAAGGATCTTGTGAGGAAGGGAGAGCATGGTAGTAGTGGTCAGTTAGAGGAAAGTAGAAAAGAGAGGTGATGGGGTGTTGGTAATGGGGGAGTGGTTAGAAAGAGGAAGGGGAGGGGACAAGGAGAGTTAGGATTGGTTGGAGGAGGGGGAGGGATGGATAGGGGGATAAATGTAGAGGTTAATCAATTGGCTCACCAACAGGGCACATACTGTGAAAGTTGGTGATTCAACCTCTACCAGTAGAGCTGTCACCACTGGCATACTCCAAGGATTTGTGCTTGGCTGTTTATAGTTTGGAATCTATTTCTTGACAGTCCAGGCTAAAGTATATGGCCTTTGGCTTACCAGATTTTCTGATTATTGCATATTGGGTGCAATTATTGGGACCACCAATTATAATATACTACAGGAGGGTCTAACACAGACTGATTGGTGCCAAAGTGACACTGTCTACAAATAAATGCAAAAATGTGTCATTATTTTGGCCTTTTGCAAAGTGGAATTCCCCACTAATTACAGCATTGACAACACTCACCCTATGCCGAAACCCAGTGGTGCAAGACCTGAGGATGGTATAACAACACTGTACTCAAACCTGTCCAGAACACTAATACAGTATAATCCTCCTTTTTTGCATGTACCTCACCAGACACCTGCAGCAGCTGGAGAAACCACAGGGGTTTCTTACCAAAAAAAATACAGGGTCTACAAATCATGCCATAAAACCTGTAGATAGACTAAAAGCCCTGTCACTGTAATCTGTATCGTATAGGATGAGATGACTTGTGCCTGGCCTCCAGGCCACACTCTGACCCTGCCCTGATGGGATTACTGCACATCCACAAATCAGCTATACCTGACATCAGCAGAGTCTGCTGAGGAGAAAATGGTAATAGTAGTGTCCCACATGCTGTTGTAAAATGCTTTCTATAATGTCAAGCAAGTGCACAAACACACACATCCCCCAGTTGACTACAGTGAGAACAGAATCCCTACCTATCTAAGTAGACTGACTAGAGAATTCTGTATTTAAGGCAAGTGCCACAGCTAAAGTCTGACTTGTAGAGTGTCAGACAACAGTTTATAGGTGATGATATCAGCACATCAGCAGTGTCTGATGATGAGAAAATGGTAATAGCAGTGTTCCACATGCTGGTGTAAAATGCTCTCTCTCTAATGTCAAGCAAGTACATAAACACACACACACACACACACACACACACACACACACACACACACACACACACACACACACACACACACACACATGCACACACCTCCCAGTTGATTGCAGTGAGAACAGAACCCCTACCTATCTAAATACTCAGACTAGTCAGTACTCTATGAAAACACCACAGCACAAGTCTGATTTTTCAAGGCTGCAGGCCACCTTATACTGAACAATATCAGCACTGAATGTTGAAGGGAATATGTTTGGAGGCCAGCATGAAGTGGATGCATAGGCATGTGCAAGTGTTAAAATATTGGCAATCCATGTGATGAGAGTGGTAACTGTGGGATACACACTTATGCTGCTCTGACTAGATACACACACACACACACACACACACACACACACACACACACACACACACACACACACACACACACACACACACACACACACACACACACACACACACACACACAGTCCTCTCAGTTGACTGCAGTGAGAGCAGAACCCCTACCTAAGTGCACAGACTAGAGAACTTAGTATTTTATGCACTTTTACAAGGCTGCAGGACAACTTATAATGGATGACATCAGCATTGGATTTTGCAGAGATGATGTTAGGAGGCCTGTGTGAAATGGATGTGTATTCATGTTCAGTTGTCAAGATATTTCAAGTTCTGCATGTTACCAGATTGATGAGTATGCAATGTGTAGTATCTGGTGGTTGTGTTCAAATGTGCTGGTATACTTTAAGAGACAGCTTTACAAACTATATGCAAACAGGTGTCCACATTACTCTAAGTACTGGATCATCTGAATATGTGTTGACATTCTAAAGATGTGTATGATATATAACACAATATTTATTATAAATTTATGTAGTGTGGTTGATATACTTATGAACAAGTACTGAGAGACCAAGGTTGCAGTGCATGGGGGGAGGTAACAGATGGCTGCATTGTAAATATGCGGCATTTTCTTAGATAGGGTCTTCAATTTTTTCTGTGTCCATATGTAGTTTCATGTCATGAACACTAAATGGACAGTAAACAAAAATAATACATGCTATTGTACACTTTGTGTAGTGCACCGCCAAGCAGCGTGTTTGTGCGATGGCTGGCAAAGTGTTTGCACATGCGAGGCACACACATTTCTATTGCTTTCCTTGTTTGCACATAGTTAAGCAGTGTGCAAATGCAAGTCTCATTACTAAAATTATGAGAGTTAACACACCTGCTGCTTAGCTGACTTTGTGGCAGCAGGTGTGAATGCATTGCCACATTTCTTTTTGATACCAAATGATATAGGGTTCAAATCCGGATATATGTAATACTTTTACTTTCACCTCTACACTAATAACAAGACTCTTCACTCCAGTAACAAAATTATTCTCACAGTAACTAAGTCTAATAATGCAGCAAGGGACTCCCTCTTCTTTAATTATGTATCTAAAATTTGGAACACTCTACCCAGTCACATACCTACTATCGCTTCCTTCACACAGTTTAAAAAAAATCATTAAAAATGCATCTCATTAATAACTGGCTATGCTCTTGCACTGCACCAGGTTAGACCCTCCACTGTGTTAGACCTCCACCATTCTTTTCTCACCCGTCAAGATGTATGGATAGGTCTAGCTTCTAAGATTAAATAAAAACATACAATATAATAAAAATGTATTGATGTTTTGATCTAGACACTAATAATCTTTATGAAGCTGATGTTTTACACGTCTCTCCAACAATGAAGTTTTTTTTAGACTAAAGAATCTAGTACTATTGTATTATTACTCTGTTTTACTAATTGTGTCAACTATGTCTGTTCATACTACTTGATTTAGAACTCACTGCATTTTGAATGTAATTTTTCTTCGCAAACTTTGTATTATACTATATTACATGCTATTGTTGTGTTTGGGGCTTTTCTCCCCAGGCCTTCACTAAAAATGGGCCTGTGTCCAGTGGACTATCCCAGTTAACCAATGTAAAATAAATAAATAAATAAATAAATAAATAAATAAATAAATAAATAAAGTAAATAAAGTAGTGATAAGGCAATGAAATGATTATTTATACTACATTTGTCATGTGTTACTGTGTGTTGATGTAGCACAGTGTGTTTAAGTGACATTGCACTGAGGTAACTGCAACAAGAAAGTGCCATTCAGCATTGTTTGGCATTGGTGCGCAATGCCTAACTCCAGGCAAACATAGAGGCCAAAAGATGAAGGGCTCCATTGTTTTTTTTTTTTTGGTACTTATGTGTGTTGTGTGTGATTCTATTTTTTGACCAGATTATAGGTGTTAAAATGCAGTAGACAGGAAAGTAGTAAAATGGTGGGAAAACATTGAGAAGAACAAAGTTGAGGAAAGCAATACAGGAATGTGCAGGAGGGAGGTAGGAAAGAATGATAGTTATCCATTTATTCAACAGTGTAAAATGAAAATATGTACAGAATATTAACTGAATTTGGACTGTCACCTCCTCAAAGAGGGGTGACAACAATGCAATCATGTTGTATAGCCAATTCGACCAAATCAGATTTGTGAAGCAAACACGTAGGAAATGGAGAGCTATGTATGAGATGATTTTTTTTTTTTTGTGGGAGGGGTGCCCATTTTTTTTTTTTTTTTTACTTCAGTAAGAGAGGAATGCTGGGTAAGGGATGTTGGTATTTTTGGGTTGGGTAAGCTGGTTAGGTGAGGAAGCAAATGTAAACAAACAGGACAAACAAGACAAGACACAGGGACGGTGAAGGACACAAAAGTTTGGGGGACACCATGATTGGGGTGAGGGAGGGGACAATGCAAGCTCATGCCTGTCTCAAACATGGGGAAAGTGAGAATCTTGTCCTCACCCTCAGGACTGTCATCACTGTCCTCTTACTCTGCTGGCTACTGGAGTGCTTGACATCTTCTCCTCCTACAGGCCACGAGGGAGAGCAGCCTCTCCATCTAGCATAGGAATACACCAATGGTGGTGTGTATGACCCCATACACTGACCCTGGCATCTCCTGGTGAGTGATGAAACCCCCACCTCCACAAGTACTCCAGGAGGGTACCACAGCACCAGCTGCCAGGGTAGTGCCGCCTGAGGGCACAGGTAGTGCAGGGGCAGCAGAGGCAGCACTGCCAGGTTGGGTCCCAAATGTGCTGGGCATTGGGGCTGGAGCCTGTGGAGCGGGGCAGGCTGACACACTGTGGTCAGCCTATCTCTGTATATTGTGAAGCATTTAGTGATCTGTTACATATGGATGACATAGAGACATTTTAACGACACATAACAGAAAATTATAAGGGTTGGAGTGAGAGAATAAAAAAGAGATAAAATTAGTACCATCATATGTGAATTACAGTCCATTATCACAATTATACAACTATTTTATTTGAAGTATTACATTTAAGTATATGTCCTAACAACTACAAACTATAATTATGGATTGTTCAAAGTAATCCTTGCAATGTGCATATATTGCACATATACTTGGTTCAATTATACAGCATTGCATTTATGCCACTTGTATAGATTTTAATTCATGCAATATTATTAAAGAACTGCAGTATTGTATACTTGTTACTCATGGTATTTGAACCCACAACCTCTATCTATAGTCTCACTTGACTCCTAAAGTTGGTTTGTGCTACAGACTTATGCATGCATACTTGCTTTTACAGTTAGGATATGTATGCTTACTTTTCTACTACTGTAAAGAAAATAAAAAAAAAGTATCTTTAACTTTTAAAGCTACAATAATACTTTTCTTTTGCTGGATACATACCACTTCCTTCCCTCAATCTCTCCAGATGATCAGCCTGAGCCTGCCTATTTGCCTCAATTTCAGGATTAGCTATGAAAAGAAAATAACAGAAGAGCATTATGCATACCAGTCTTGCCTATATTTAGCTTTCAGCATACCTACATAACTCTAGGATGTTGCTAGTTTGAAACTCATACAACCACTGGTTGAGTGTAACATTCTTGCACAATGTTAAGCGGAGAGCAACAGTGCCAAGCAGAGGAAAGCAATTTTTGAAATTGGAAGGTTAATCTGACAGTTGACATTAGATTGATGGGTATCTGCTCTTGTAACTGCTAGGTGATTTAACTTTGCTGACATGCACTGGAGGACATGAATGCCCTGACCCGACACATGTTTGTTTGGCTTTATATACTGCTAAAATTGATTTTTGCAGTGTGGGATCCGAATCTATGCATAAGGGACAAAACAGTTTCTTCCACACTGGTGATTTATTACCTTTGCCACAGAATAAGTGCTTCTCAGCATAGTCATGAATCATTCATATATTCAGATGACAGAGTGAGGTGTTAACTATGTACAGTATGTTTTCGACCTGACAAGGTCCTTGTATATAAATTCATTTGTGTATTTAAGTGTGGAGGCCATCCAAGTCCAGATTGCAGAATTATACTTACAGAAACATAGTAGACAGTATACCCTTCATCATACATCTGGACGTTCAAAACACAATAAGGGCGATTGTGCATCTTCCTACTTCATTTTGCTGCTTGTGCTTAGGTGTTCAACTGCTTTTTCTTTGCCACATGTGTTACTGCTTGTAGGTAGCCTTATTAAATTGATGACAGTATTCTACTAACATGCTGCTTTATTTGAGCTGTTTTTTACTGTTGTGATTGTGAGCTAATTTATCACATTTGCACTGTTTTAAAGCAATTTGCTGATTAACTTAATTTCATTACTGTTTAACTGTATTTTTCCATACTGTGAGTTCTGTTTTTGTCTGTAAGTTGTTAATCTGTGCTTTTTTGTGAGTTTTATTGTGTTCTTAACCCTTAAACAGTGTAGCATAGTCTGATACAGGTATGCTGCATCCAGAGCTGCAGCTGCACTGTTTTTAACCCTTTGTGAGGTATTCCAGCTACAAAATTTTCCTTAGTAGCACTTGTGTAATTACCTAGTAGTACTACTCTTAGACCTTCCATCCTTTACCCTTTTAGATGTCTCTGGCCTCTCTCCCTCAGTTCCTGACACATATGGATGGACAATTTCCTATGTTTTCTTCTGCCAGTCTGGCTGATATGGGCATCCTGAGACAGTGAAGCAACTGCCTCATATACATGTTAAACCCTGTACTACTACCACTTAGGAACACAATTTATGAGAGATGCAATTACATTAAGAACCTAGAGTCAATGCTCTCTCCCTCACAAGCCAGTATATCTGAACCGAAAAGGTTGTCAACATAAAAAACATACCTCAAACACCACTCACACCTACACAACATGCACCCACATATGTGGAGGTCCCCAACAAAAACATACCCAAACAAAAGAGGCCTCTGAGGCAAAAACACACGAGAACTCCACTGCCCACAACACCACACACCACACATAGTCCACACACCTGTGTCTCACAGCCACTAAGGACTAAACATAAACCCAACATATTAGTTATAGGAGACTCCATTGTGAGACACACAGATGTGCACCTCACCAGATTGGATAAGGAGAAAGTCACTGTTAGTTGTTTGTCAGGTGCCAGAATCTGCCATATCACCCATGCACTCAAGTCTCTCAACAACAGGTAATGTTATGGCTCTGTCATAGTCCATGTTGGCATGAATGACTTGAGACGTACCTCCCGGGACTACATGAAGAGAGACATGATCGAGCTCAATGAATATGTGTCCCTGGCAGGTATGTCCCTAACCTTAAGCAGCATTCTACTGTTACCCAGAATCATGCCTCAATACAAACATAAAATGAATGACTTTAACAATTGGCTTAGTTTCTGGTGTCATTCCAAGGGGATCCAGTACCTGACAGCTTGGGATGACATGATTGGCAAACCACGATGCTTTCCCAGAGATGGCCTGCATCTGTCTCCCTTGGACTTCAGGCTGCTGGCAAAGGCTGTTGCCTCCCCCATAGTGCCTTTTTTAGGCAATGTCAGGAGGTCAAAACTACAAACATGAAAATGTCATCAAAACACAAATTAAAGGTCATGTTGCTAAATGCTAGGAGTCTAAACATGAAACTGCACTCATTGCAAGCTTTCTTAACCCTGGAAGTTGCTGATATTTATGCAGTCACAGAAACGTGGTTCAAAGCTATGGAGAGCACCCCAGCCATATCAGGTTACTCATACTATCATACGTTCAGACCCCAAACCACGGGCAGCAAAGCAAAAGGAGGTGGAGTTGCAATATATATAAAAGACATACATACCTCCAGGCTGGTCAAACTGTATGATGCACAGGATACATTCCAGGTGCAGTTAACTATTGACAAGACCCCTATTCAAATCATAGCTAGCCACAGGCCACCAATTTTGACTCAAGATGCCCACTCCACTTATCTGGACCTCTTTGAATCTATAAAGATTCAACCCTTTACCCTGATCCTGGATGACTTTAACTATCCAACCATAGATTGGAAGAACTACTCATACCAAAAGACAAATGCCCAGAGATTCCTTGAATTTGTCAGTACAAATGCATGGGACCAGCTGGTCAACACCCCCACAAGCGGTGACAATATCTTGGACTTGGTGTTAACCAACATGAGTAAACAGTGCAGCATTTTTATAGTGTCAACCTCCCTGGTAAGATCTGACCACAAAGTGGTCACTTTTGAAGTCACCAGCCCACCTCGCCCTGCCCGCCCCAGCTAGGGTCAAACAAAAAATCTTCTCCGAAGCTGATTACAACCTCCTGAGGGAAGGTATAAACAGCTTCACTGACCCCTCCCCCTCTGTTGGAACTGTCACCAATGTCTAAATCTACACCAAAGTACTATACGAGTACTTATATAGATGCACGGAATCAGGAATACCTGACAGGACAAAATCATCCTCTGTAAGGAAGAGTAAACCTGTCTGATGGACATCTGCAATAAATAAACTATATAGCAAAAGGAAAAAATTACTGTCCAGGACCAAGAAGGAGCAGGTGCCCAGCTGGACGCAATCTGTCCTTAGCCTGAACAAGCAAATAAGTGCACCAGTGAAATCCTCCAAAGTAAACGAGTCCAAACTGGCCACATCTACTAAAGACATTCATAAGGACTTCTTCACATATCTCCGCAATCTCAAAGGAAGTGCTCAGATCTGCTCAGAACTGGTGTTCAAGGACACCACATACACAAATGCTGTAGATATAGCCAACCTGCTGGCAGACAGGTTCAGTGAAAACGTCACCCCTCTGTCCCCCTATCAGTAAATCAGAACATCCCCAGCACCTGCCCCCCTCCCCTTATTGCTAGGGAGCAAGTCATCACTGCCCTCTCAAAGGCAAAAAATACAGTCTCTGTGGGACCCAATAACATTCCAGGCTGCATTCTACATGAACTCAGGCAGGAACTTGCAGCACCATTAGGCACCCTATTAAACCAAAGCCTGAGTGCCGGCTTTATCCCAGCCGAGTGGAGGACAGCCACTGTTATTCATCCCTTTGCACAAAGGTGGAGCATCCACCGATCTGGGAAATTATAGCCCCATCAGCCTAACTAGCCTGATCTGCAAGCCCATGGAGCGGATCATCATGGACCTTATTAACAAGGACAATGGCAACCTCCAAACATTTGATCCTACACAGTTTGGCTTTGTCAAGGGGAGGTCATGCCTGTTAAATATGGTCAACTTTTTTGAGACAGTCACCAAAGCCATGGACGAGGGGAAGATGGCGCACACCACCTACCTTGACCTGGCCAAAGCCTTCAATAATATTCCCCACTCAGGTATAATAGATAAACTCTCTCAACTAGGCATCAATCTGTATGTTACCAGATGGGTAGCAAATTGGCTCACTGATAGAACCCACATAGTCAAAATAGGGGAAGCCACCTCAATCAGTAGACCCATAATGAGTGGTGTACCCTCCGGATCAGTCTTGGGCCCTCTGTTGTTTGGGATATACTTTTCTGAGGTGCAGGCTAAAACCAGTGGGTTATGGTTGACCAAGTTTGCAGATGACTGCAAGCTGGGTGATGTCATCAATTCCCCTAGTGATGTGGACATCCTCCAAGAGGGTCTCACCCAAACAAATGATTGGTGCCAGAAAGATGTCCTCAAACTGAATGCCAAAAAATGCATCATCGTCCCCTTTGGGGAGAATGATGTTCCCACAAATTATCACATTAATAACAAGATTCTAATCACACAGTCAGTCGTGAGGGACTTGGACACCCTGGTTGATATCAAACTGAGTTTTGACCATCATATTGCCTCCATTGTATAGCAAGCTTTCTACATGGCCCACTTCATTAGTAAGGGTATCTCATCCAGGGAGAAGGTAGTCATAACATCCCTGTATTATTCCCTTATAAGACCCATTATTGAGTACAATGCCCCTTTTGGCATGTACCTCACAAAGCACATGTGACAGCTGGAGAAACCACAGAGGTTCCTCACCAGGAGAATCCAGGGCCTCAAACATCTACCCTACACAGATAGGCTAAATGCCCTGTCCTCTACTTAGTCTCATACAGACTCCTCATAGGTGACCTCTGTCTGGCATACAAAGCAATCTCGCCTTGATGAGACTGCTGCATATCCAAAAGTCATGATCCACTGGAGTAACCCACACTCACAACCTCAACCTGGTTTGTGACATCAATAGGACTTATTGGCAGGATAGATCTCTGTCCCAGAGACTCCCCCTTATGTGGAATAGACTCCCTCTCCACAGCAGTGTACCTCATTAACCCTTTTTAAGTGCAACCTGGATAACTGGATGGAGAACAGAAAATACACCCCTAGGATTCCACCTGTGTCCCTGCTGCAAAGGGGCATCAGGTGCTGACTTGTCAGAACATGGAATAAATTCTTGGCTAGGCTTGTAAGGGCCTCAAGGCCAATAGCCTAGTAACTTCCTATGAACCATAAATATTATCTAATTAGAACAGTATAAATATAAATATATATCTGTGTAATAATATCTAATAAGCGTCCACCCATATGTATTGGTGTGCATACAAACTAAATTATTTACAGTTCTGAAAAAAATGTTAGTGCTTTGCAGCTGAGAGAAAAAAAAACACCTGCCATGACAATGCACACACCTGCACGTTTTCATAAATTGCTAGTTTACTTCATCCACTGTTTTCTGTATTTTTATGTGTTTTTCAACTGGTTATCATTGTATAAACATTTGGGGGGGGGCTGTAAAGAAATAAAATAAAACAATAAGCACATAAGCCTTCTCACTATAAAAGTGCCCTTGGCCAAATGGTACCTTACTCGGCTGCCTAATTCACCTATGCTAAGATCAGCTATGGTCAGAACTGGAGGTGTCACGTTATTCTACTTAGGTTAAAGATAATTCTAAAGATGAGGAACATTAGGACTGAATGCATTGTTCTCAGTACATAATTTGATTTGGGGTGAGGATATGGTAAGTGGAAGAGGTAGTGCCAACACTGATTCTGAACTATATCTGCAGTCATTTTATTAATATTATTACATTTTTCCAGTACTTGATACTCTGGAAGTTTGTGAATTACCCATGCTTCTCTTATCTGCTGTTTTTAACTGGTAATTAATCTATTCTGCTAAGAAAAAGACTGTGATGTTCCTGTTGTGGAGCAGACATTAGGTATGATTGTAAGATGAAGACGGTGAAGCAAACTGTCCAAGCTGAAAAGACTGTAGAATATTTATATTGTGGAAAAAGACTTCATCCGCACAAGACAATCCAATCAAACTCATTTAGAAAAAGGTCTCTGACAATTTCTTTGCTAGCATCAAGATACAAAGTTTTGGAGCAATAATTCAGATTACGTTTTACTTCTGTTGCAGTAGTCAAGCCACAAACATAGGTGTTTGTACACAGTTATCATTTCTGGTGCACAGTTTTCCCATGTAACTATTTGATAGTAATCTGGCTGGTACGCTAAAGGCCATAGGCTAGTATTTCACTTGACTGACCCAACAAGTTGTGCTAGTGAGACATCCTACAAGAACTGCAATAGCCGCACTCTGTTTCCATACAGGAGACCAAAGTCTTTTCTGCATCCCACATAATGTTGTTAATTAAGACTGAAATGTAAGGGTTCTGATACAAACGCTTCATATATTTTCACATGTGGTGAATTATTGTTATAATGTTGCACCTTCAGCTGTATTTCAAGATTCATGAAACTGCTTATACAAGTTGTTACCACATGTGGGTGTTTAGAATGGTGGTATATGTGACTACTAACTATGATGAGGTTTTCTGCAGTTTCTGTCATGTCTCCTTACTGCCTTTATGCCTGAACTTTTTTATGCTGTTTCCAGATTCAGGAACTGAAGCAGAAGATCCAGGAGAGGGAGGAAGAACTTAGTCAGCAGAGGCTAGAAACCGTAAGTCAGCATAAAATTTCCCCTACTTCTAAAAGTGTTGCTCACAGCAGGGACTGGGGTGATAGGACTTAGTCCAGAGTTATACAATAGAATTTCATGGAATCTGAATGTTTTCTTCTTTCGTTACTGAGGCCTCATTGTATCTAGCTTTTTTGCTGCTCAGATACCCTATGCAAGCACCTACTTCATTTGGGGTGGCACTACCTCAGATCCCCTGTAAGTAAAGTTATGTCACGAAGGTACATGGGGTAAATTTAACATGATCATAAGTCTTCCCCACCAGAATCTGGTGAAGAGGTAGACAGCATAAACTATTCTAGTGTTTGTATTAAGACTTTGATTTACTAAGGCACAATGATGCAGACATCCTTGATGATAAATGGATTCCATATTTTATTTACCTTTTTTCAAAACTTATTACATGAGCAATACATAAACTGTGTTTGTAAAATGCATAAAATATATGAGGCATTTGCATCTCAGGACTCAGAAATTCTAATGCTGTGTTAACCATTATCCATCTTAATTTAACTAAGATCTTAATTTAAATATCTAATGTATAATAGTTGCCTGTGTATGTTCTCATTCCATGTCTTCCCCAGAATATCATTTGGCGTTCTTATTACTTACAGGTGATATTTACATCTCCTGTTCAAAGATAAGAACCACTTCTATTGGTTCAGTTTGCTAGGCAAGTTTTCCCCTTTGAACTCCACCCCTTCCCACTTCTTCTGTATTTCAGTAATCCTCCCACTGATTTTTCTTATGTAAATCAGTCCTGAATCCAACTATCCCCTTTCATGATTTGACAGAAGATAGAAGGAATGTAATTACTGGTAATATCTGTTATTCCACAGCTGGGTTATTCTTTTCCTAACCTTCAAAACCACCTGCCAAATGACATCACTAACTCTATCAATATCTACTTGAATTCCTTGAATGTTTGGGTTTGCACATATGAAATTTCCTAATGGCTCTATTCATCATCTTCTTTCGGCTGTTCCCATTAGGGGCCACCACAGTGGATCACCTGTTTCCATTTATTCCTGTCCTCTGCATCTTGCTGTGTCACACCAACCACCTGCATATCCTCTCTCACCACATCCATAAACCTTATCTTAGGCCTTCCTCTTTTCCTTTTACCTGGTAGCTTCATCCTTAGCATCTTTTTCCCAATATACTCAGCATCCCTCCTCAGCACATGTCCAAACCAATGTAATCTTGTCTCTCTGACTTTGTCTCCAAACCTTCCAACCTGGGCTGACCCTCTAATATACTTATTCCTAATCCTGTCCACCCTCGTCACACCCAGTGCAAATCTTAACATCTTTAATTCTGCCACATCCAGCTCAAACTCCTGCATTTTTGTCAATGCCACTGTCTCCAACCCATATAACATAACTGGTCTCAATACCCTCTTGTAGACCTTCCCTTTCACTCTTTCAGGTACTAGTCTGTCACAAATCACTCCTGACACTCTTCTCCACCCACTCCATCCTGCCTTTACTCTCTTCTTCACCTCTCTTCCACACTCACCGTTACTCAGAACTATTAATGGTTCTATTACTAATGAGTGGACAACCTTGTTCTCTACCTTTTGTAATGGTAATGGTATGCTGAAGATTTATCATAAAGAGACCTTATTAGTAAGGTAAAATTTTTCGAAAATCCATACTGCACCAGTGCAAGCCAAAGGTAATCCCAATTCATGGAATCGAATGCACTATTAATAGCTAAGCAAATGACATTCATTTTATTTTTTATTTTGTTTATGAAATCAATAAGGGACAAAAATTCTCTTTATATCGTCATATGTATTTCTGTTTTTAATGAATCCTGTTCGATCGTTCTCTATCAATAACGGCAATATTTGTTTTATTCTGTTTGCATGAACTGTCATAAACATTTTATAATCTATATTTAATAAACTTATGAGGTACACTCATCAGGTTTTTTATCTTGTTTCAAAGTTGGTGATACCTGAGTGTACTTCCAAAAAGGAGGGCATTTATTACCTTCTTTAATTGATGTGAACACACTTAGTAATAGATTTAATACATTATTAGATAGTAGTTTAAACATCTCTGGTGCCACATTATCATTACCAGGGGCTTTGTTTAATTTTAGTTTCTTGATTTGCACTTTAATTGCTGTCATAGTTATATCTTTAGCTATTATTTTTCTGTGTTCATCTGATAGTCTTAGTCTTATATTTTCCTTAAGGAATTTTCTAACTGCTTCACTTGATTCTACTTTATTTTCTTGACTATTGAGTTTATTAAAAAAACACTCTAAAGGCTTCTAGAATTCCTTCCAAGTCTGATACTTTTCTTTTTTTGTCTATATTGTTGTTTGTCTTTTCGGCTTTTCCCGGTAAGGGGTTGCCACAGCGGAACTCCGATCCACTAATGATTGGCAGTAGATTTTTATAGTGCCGAGTTGATCTGATTTGCCTTTATCATTCTTTTCATCCTGTTAGCTATTCTCCTTTGATTTTTTGGATTCATAGAGTAAGTGCGTAGTTTGACCTTCTCCAGATTAATCATTGTTTTAAGTTCAATATCTCTAAGTATTTTTTGTTGAGGTCTTCTAATTCTTTTTCTGAAGCTAAGTTGCCTTTATGAATATCTAATTTCATTTTGTCTATTTCAGTTTGTAGTTCTGTCAGTTCTTTATTCCAATGCTTTTGTTTGTCTTTATACCAGGCTACTGCCTTCCCATATAAATATGCTTTTATTGTATCCTATATATATATATATATATATATATAAATATATAAATATAAATATATATATATATATATATATATATATATATATATATATATATATATATATATATATATATATATATATATATATATATATATATATATATATATATATATATATATATATATATATATATATATATATATATATATATATATAAATATATGTATATATATATATATATATATATATATATATATATGTGTCTGTGTGTCTGCTGCCTCGTCTGTGAGGTTTAAATCTAGAAATGTTTGCATCTCTGCAGTATAGTATTGTTTAAACTCTAAGGTTTTCTGTATAGGCTGGAATTCTTATGATTGTAGTTTTCTCTTAAAGTTAAAATCTATTTGAAAAGTTATTGCATTATGGTTTGAGAAGGGGCAGGTGATTGTTTTGACTTTGCTAATTTTTGTGGTAATATCTTTTGTTATATACACTCTATTCTGGAAAAGGTGTTATGTCTATGTGAGTAATGTGTGAATATCAATTAATCTTGTTCAGCATATGTGTTAATGTCAATTAAGTTATATAAGTTAGTAAACTCTGTAAGTAATTTTGATAGTGGAGATTTCTTGCATGTGTTTTTAGCATTTGTGTCCTGTTCTTTTATTACACAATTAAAATCTGCAATTATTGCATTACTTTTGGAATGTTGTATTATGTTCTCTAAATGTTGTTTGGCTGCCCTGACACCCAGTCCTGGTATCAAGTAGTTGTTTACTAGGGTATAAGCCAAACCCTTTATTAATATTGACACTAAACAAAACATTCCTGAGTTATCATTGACTGTATTTATGATCTTGGGCATCAAGGTAGTCTTTCTCCATAATATTGCTACACCTCTTTGCTTTTTATCATATTCTGAACTTGCTAGTAATGTGTAATTATGCATATTAATCTTATTAGTGTCTTGCTGTATAAGATGCATTTTTTGTAAAAATATGACTTGCGCTTTACATAGCTTAATATATCTTTGTAAGCTTCCTCTTTTATAGCTGTTATTTAAGCCATTGACATTGATAGAAATGCATTTCACAGTTGGACTAACTATACCTTTGTATTTAACCATTGTCCTGTTTGGGTCCCCTTCACATGGTCGACTCTTCAGAAAGTCGACTTTCATATGGCTGAGACCAAATGATCAACTTTCAAAAATCAGACCATGGGGAACTGCTATCTCTGTACAGTGCAGAATGGGAAAATTTCCCTCTTCCACACTGTAGTGCAATCTCGGAGTTGGTATATTTAAGTTAGGAGGGGCAGAGCCCCCCTGCTAACATTTTAAGGTAAGTGTTTGTTGTGTTTTATGTGTTTATTTTAGGTGGTCTGCTTTTCGAAAGTCGATCATATGTTCTCGGCCATATGAAAGTCGACTTTCTGAAAAGTCGACCATATAAAGTAGACCCTCCTGTTTTTGTGTTTGTACATAACCTTGTATGTGTGCTGAAAACTTTTTTACCATTCATTTCATATATGCTATAAATGCATTGTATAGGCATCCATTTAAAAGGTACAAATAAAAAATGTGTAAAAAGTGGTTTTCAAAATATAAACAACCAGTCATTCCCTTCATGGGAGGAAACATTCTAGCCTTGAATAGGTTTGCCATCCAAGTGACCCCTCTTATCCCTATTCAACATCTTCCCTCAGCTTTCCCAACAACAAATATAACTAAAAGCATCAAATTCTTATTGCTTGTGTGGTATCAGACTTCAACTATTGAACTGTATAATATTCAATTAAACACTATTACAGAGATTGTTATATATTACTGTCCGTAGTTAAATAAAATAGTGTAACCAGCTTTAAATACAATATTGTTTTAGTATATACATCTTATATTTTATCTCACTGTATTATTTAATGTCCTTCAACCAACATCTGCTTTCAGTGTGACAGTATCTATTGTATATTGTGTGTAACAGTATCTATTGTATAGTGTGTGTAACAGTATCTATTGTATAGTGTGTGTAACAGTATCTATTGTATAGTGTCAACATTTTATTTAGACAATGCTTTATTATCAATGCATTTCTTGCTTTATCTATCACCATTGTATACATATATAGCCTTTTGCCCATATGTATATATTTTAAGTAACCATTTTATTTTAGTGTTTCTTTGCACTAGATTTAATATGCAACTAAGATGACTGTTAGTATTTGTTGCAAACCCTTTGTGTACGCAGTCCAAGTAGGTACATATTTCCTACTGTTAAGGCAACAGAGCCTTATGAAACTTCATTTGTTTCAACATCCAGTCAGGTTAATGAAAACATTGTTATTGTTGTTATAAATTGTAGATTTTAATATATAATAACATTTTGGCTTATAATGTAATCTCTATGTATAAAATAAACATCACTTTTATATAGTACATTCATCTGAGTTGAATTCTTTACATCTTAATATTTAGGTCTGTTTGTATTCATATTAAAGGCTTTCATAATGTTCTTGTTTAATAGATAGGTTATATGCAATTTTTGTGATATTTTGTACTTTAGATAGTGTCAGCAATTAATATGAATTTACTAGAGCTTCATCTGATTCATGTAGATTCATAGGTTCATAGGTGTGTATTAGGCTAATGGCCCTGGAGCCTTTACAAGCCTAGCCCATATGAATACCCTGGCATCGTGCCCCCCGACATTAGTTCCCAGTGCCTCTGTTGAGTAGAGCCGCTGGAGTGATTCCCGGGGTGAATTTTCTAATTCCCATCCACTCATCAAGATTTCTGTTGAAGAGGGCCAGTGAGGTGCTCTGTTTGAAATGTATGGGAAGTTTGTTCCATAGCATGGGCAGTCTCTGGGTTATGAACCTGTCCCTCCAGCATGTTCTGTTGATTGTGGTAATGAGATTGAGGTCTCTGGAGTGTGTGGTATGGGGATTTCTTTGTTTTTGGGATTTCTTTAGATGTAGCATTTCTAACAGAGATGGGTCAGACATGGCTTTGTAAGTCAAGCAGAGATCGCCTCTAAGTAGGCGATATGAGACAGAGAAAAGTTGGAGTTTTTTGAGTCTGTCCATATAGGACAAGTGTTTAAGGCCTAGGATCATATTTGTAAGGTACTTTTGCAGCCTCTCCAGTTGTTGCAGGTATCTAGTTAGGTACATGCTAAATGGGGCATTATACTTAATGACTGGCCTAATGAGGGAAGAGTAGACGGAGACAATGACCTCTTTCTTCTTGGATGCAAAACCCTTAGTAATGAGATGTGCCACATAGAAGGACTTTCTGACTACAGTGGCAGTGTAGTGGTCAAAAGAGAGGTTGCTGTCAAACTGTGTTCCCAGATCTCTTATAAGGCCTTCTGTGTTCAGTGGACTACCATTGATGTGGTAATTCATGGGAACCGAGTTTTTCCCAGAGGGGATGATGACACATTTTTTGGCATTGAGCTTAAGGCCATGGTTCTGACATCAGTTGTTGGTCTCAGTGAGGCCTTTCTGCAGGATGTCAGCATCAGTTGGGGAGTTAATAACAGCTCCCAACTTGCAATTGTCTGTGAAGTTTGTCAGCCAGAGTCCCTTCATGTTGGTCTGGACTTCAGAGAAGTAGATACCAAACAGGAGAGGACACAGGACTGAACCCTGTGGGACTTCACTTGTGACTGGTCAGTAGTCTGACTTGGAGTCAGCTACTTTCACACTGTGGGTTCTATCTGTGAACCAGTTTGTAACCCGGCTAGTGATATAGGGGTTGATGCCTAGGGTCTATATTAGAACATCAAACATTCAAAATGTCGAGTGTTCTAATATCGAACCCTACCAATTGAAAATACTAAACATCGAACATTCAGAACAGCGAATTTTTTCCTAGGGAAAAAATTTGCTGTTCCAAAACACATACATCCAAAACACATACACACAACACAAGCACACCAAACAGACAGCAATCCACACACATACACCTAAAGTCTTACACCTAACCCTACACTAAACTATACACACACCACTAACTATCCACTTACCTTAACCCAAACCCTAATCCTAAGGTCCGTCACTATCGCACAGTCACCTCATCTGCGCCCTAACCCTAACTCACCTACCCCGCCCTAACCCTCACGTCTACACAATCGCACACTTACCTGACCCGCGCCCTAACCCTAACTCACCTAACCCGCCCTAACCCTCACGTCCACACAATCGCGCACTTACCTGAACCCGACCCGTAACTTTCCACCAGAGCACTGAAAATAACGAAGCAACAGAAACGGAAAACCAAATTCTTTCCCTAGGAAAAGGTTTTTAGATGATATACTACTTTTTTTGGAATGGGACTTTAGATGAATTAATTATATTCATCCAGTATTTAGAATCTACCACTGAGTTTTTTAGATTCACTATGGAATATTCCTATGTCACTATTAATTTTCTAGACATTACCATCACTAAAGATACTCTGGGTTTTTTAAGCACATCCTTATATAGAAAATCTTGTTGGAAAAATACCTTACTTCACTTTAATAGTATGCACCCGAGATTCACATTCCGTAACATTATTAAAAGTCAGTTTACTAGGCTTACTAGATTATGCCAAGATCCTTTGATGCTACAAGAACAAGTAGATTTGTTGGAAGACTTATTTTTAGAAATTGGATATAACCCTGAGATGGTTAGAGCTAACAAGAATTTAATATTGAATGATACGTTACAGGCTAGTCAACCGAATTTTAGATATTATAAAAGATCCCATAGAGCCATTAAAGAATCCAAGGTGACTTTTATTACCAGATTTACTAGTGATAATAAAGCTATAGTCAGGATTATATCTGATAATTGGCACATACTTACAATTGACACAGATACAAAGAAAATAACAGGAACTAGACCTAGTTTCACTTACAAGAATAGTAAGAACTTAAAAAGGTTACTTTGTATTGAACGTAATTATCCAGAAGTCAGGCTTTCTAGACCACTGAATAAGTTTGGTACTTTTGCTTGTGGCAAATGTAATATGTGTTACATTATTTCTAAGAAACATATCTTTATACATCCTACTTTGAAATATAAATTTGAACCCAGGTTTTTTGCTTCTTGCAATGATATGAACCTTATATATTTGGCAAACTGTGGACAATGTCATGCTTTTTATATAGGCATGAATACCAGGAGATTAAAAGATCGGATATATAATCATATCTACGATATCAAGAAATTAGATCAGAAAAATGCACTAGCAAAACATTTTATTACCCACAAAGGTCATAACTTTAAATTTAGGGTACTTCAAATAGTACCCCCCAATAAGAGAAGGGGTAATAATTTCAATGATTTAGAGAGTATAGAACTTAAATGGATTTTAAAACTAAGAGCACATCAAGACCCTGGCCTCAATCAGTTTATCAGTATAAAACCTCTGCTTGAAGCACGTAAATTTAAATGAATTTTAGACACATCTGTTGTACTTTTGTATGCATATTCTTCAGAAGATTTTTCATTATAAATTTTTGTATACTTTTTATTATTTTTTCTATAATAATTATTGTCTCTCTTGTTTCACTTTGTACTTGTGTAATTTAATGTAAAATAATTCATGCATCAACAAGTTTTTAAGCAGCTAACATAATATGTTATAATAGAGTGGTCGGAACATAAAGTCCTTGACCTTTATTGAAGCTGTTTTTGAATTTTTATTAACTTGGTTTTAAAATCTCAAGATACATGTTGAACTTCAGAATGAAAGTTTACTCATTTTAATGTAATTGGTTGGTTGCAGTGTCCGATTTTGAATGAGGCTGCCTATAGAAAAACTTTAAACTAGTTCCACTTTAAATTGTCAAGATATATGCCAAATTTTATAATGATGATTTAATTAATTGATTGATTGATTGATTGATGATCTAGATCACTATTGATTTTGAATGTATAAAAAGCTAGTATTTCAACAATGTAAATGGATCTGAAGAAGCTTGCCTTGGGAGTACGCGAAAGCGCTCATCTGTTTTAATAAACTTGGTTTGTATTTTACTTTATCGTGGTGGTCCATCTCCAGTTTTTAAATATTATTTGCTTGTTCGTTTACGAAGTGGACCTTCAGGTGGTAGCGTTCACTACTTTTTTGCCATACACCTAAAGTCTTACACCTAACCCTACACTAAACTATACTTACACCACTAACTATCCACTTACCTTAACCCAAACCCTAACCCTAAGGTCCGTCACTATCGCACAGTCACCTCATCTGCGCCCTAACCCTAACTCACCTACCCCGCCCTAACCCTCACGTCCACACAATCGCACACTTACCTGACCCGCACCCTAACCCTAACTCACCTAACCCGCCCTAACCCTCACGTCCACACAATCGCACACTTACCTGAACCCGACCCGTAACTTTCCACCAGAGCACTGAAAATAACGAAGCAACAGAAACGGACAACCAAATTCTTTCCCTAGGAAAAAATTTGGTTTTCTGTTTCTTATATATTTTCAGCGTTTGCTGAAAATGGGTCGATATTAGAACACTCGTCATTTTAAATGTTCGGTGCTCTAATATAGACCCGATGCCTAGCTTAGTGAGTTTTTCTATGATTCCTGAGTGGGGAATGGTCTCAAAGGCCTTTGCCAGATTAAGGTAGGCTGTATCAACCACCTTGCCTTCATCCACAACTCTGGTGACTGACTCCAAGAAGTGGACCAGGTTGAGCAGGTATGATCTACCCTTCACAAAACCAAACTGTGCGGGATCCAGAGTTTGGAAATTCCCTATATCCTTGTTTATTAGGTCCATGATGATGCGTTCCATAGCTTTCATATCAGCCTCATCAGGCTAATGGGGCAATAATTCCCAAGGTCTGTAGTCACACCTCCTTTGTGGAGAGAGATGACTGTAGCAGTGCGCCATTTGGTAGGGACAAAGCCTGAAGTGAGGCTGTGATTGAACAGGGCACACAGGTGTGGTGCCAGTTCACTCTGTAGTTCATGTAGAACACAGCCAGGGATATTGTCAGGTCCCATAGAAGCTGTATTCTTGGCCTTGGACAGTGCTGCTTTAACCTGTGCAGCAGTAATACTGGTTTCCTGGCAATCTGCTGGTATTGTGATAGGTCCTTTAGGAGGGGGAGAGGTCTAAAGTTGGCACTGAATCTCTCAGCCAGTATATTGCTAATATCTGTTGGCTCAGTATAGGAGGTACTATTGTGGAGTAGCTCAGAGCAAATCTGGGTATTGCCGTGGAGATACTTTACATAACTATAGAAGGCCTTGTGGTTGTCTTTACTATCTGCTGCAATTCTGTTTTCATAGCTAGCTTTAGAAGATTTGATGAGGGATCTGAACTTTTTGTTGAGGCTGATAAAGGAGTTTTTCCAGCCTTGAGACTTCACCTTATTCCGCATCATTTTCTTCCGTTTGTTTATGGCAGGGGACCACCAGATTGGCTTCCTTTTTTTGGAGGAGAGCGTCTTGGTTCTATTGGATATGACGAGATCCATGCATTTGTGTACGTGTTTGTACAGTGCATTGGTGTATGATTCGGTGGTCATGCAACTATTCTCCATTTGCATGGGTGCCATGAGGTTAGCCACCTCTGTTTTTGGAGCCCAAAGTTAGCTTTGGAGAAGTTTTTCATGATGGTTATCTTTGCAGTGGGGGGATGTGGATTTCCAAGGTGATTAATTTGTGGTCGGATCTAACCAGGGATGAGTTGACTACTGGTGTAGAACAATGGTCTCCCATGTTAGTAATGACCAGGTCAAGGATGTTGCTACCTCGAGTGGGGAATAAGAACGAGCTGGTCCGGGGCATTGGAATTAATGAATTCCAGGAAACATTTGGTAAGTGTATTGGTACATGAGTAGTTTTCCCATTTAATGGGGAGGTAGTTGAAATCACCCAGTATGAGAGTGTTAGGTTGGACCCTAATATTCTCCAGGGTGCTTAGGAACTTAGAGTGTGACTTTTGGGACATGGTTGAGGAACTATAGCAGGCTACGACCTGACTTGCTGTCTTACCCAATGTTAGCTGCACCTGCAGTATCTCTGATGCATTATGTTGGGCTACCAGTCGGGAGGTGTGTACATCCTTTATGAATATGGAAACACCATCGCCTTTGGAGCTTCGGTCCAAGTATTGGGGCTGAAAGGTGAGGAATGAGTTATAGCTGGTAGTGCAGAGGTGCTTTTTGCTGCTTTGAACAAGGTCTCTGTTACGGCACAAATGTCGATGTTCTTCATTTTAAGGAGTACTTCGAGCGACTGCATTTTGAGACTTAGACTTCTAGCATTGAGCAGCATGACCCTCAGATTGCATTTTTTTGTAGCTGTTACAGTGGTAATTTGGTCTTTGGAACACAGCCTAAAAAAGGCACTATAGGGGTGACAAGAGCTTTGGCCAGTATCTGGAAGCCGAGGGGTGACAGATGCAAGCCATCTCTGGTAAAGCAATGAGGTCTGTCAATCATGTCGTCCCAGGCAGACAAACACTGGATCCCCTTGGAATGACACCAGAAACTTAGCCAGTTGTTGAAATCAATCATTTTCTGCTTGTACTTTGGTATCATTCTGGGTGATGGTAGGATGCTGCTCAGGGTAGGGTCATACACACCTGGGCTACATAATCTGAGAGCTCCTCCATGTCTCTTTTCATATAGTCCAGGGAGGTACGTCTCAGGTCATTCACACCCACATGTACAATGACAGAGTTATATTTGCACCTGTTGCTGAGGGACCTGAGTGCATGCGTTATGTGGTGGATCTTGGCACCTGACAGGCAGCTGACTGTTACTTTCTCCTTATTCAACCTAGTGAGTGGGACATCAGTGTGCCTCACTATCGAGTCACTTATGACTAGTGTGTTGGGCATGATGTTCTGTCTTAGGGGCTTTGGTTGAGTGGCACACTGTTTATGTGTCTCATGATTAGTGTTGTGTTGTGGTAGTAAAGTGCATTTCTGCTTTGGAGGTCTCTGCCGTTTGGGTAGATTTTTATTGAGAGCCTCTGCACAGGTGTGTGCGTGGTTTGTGTTCTTATATGAAGGCAGTGCTGGTGTATGTTCCGGAGGGCTATGTGTTCCATGTGGTGTGGTACAAGTGTTGACCTTCTCCTCTTGACCAGCTATTCCGGTCTTGGATGGAGAGTGCATGGCTTTCAATTTGAATATATAAGTGCATCTCATGCAAGTCTGTAATCTCTTACTTTTAACTTTTCTTGTACCTTGTTTTTCTCTACAAAGCAAAAGCGAATCCTAAACATTTCATAAATAATATCTGAACTGCCCTTAATATATTAAACATATCAGTATTGCTATGTGTCTTGTTTAACAATTGAGCATAATCTATTCATCTTCATGGTTAATGACTAACTGTGGCTTGACATCAGACTTGTTCATGTTTATCACATATGAGTGTCATTTCTTATTTACCAGTCTTGTTAAATATGCTGATTCTTTAATGCTTTCATGACATTTGTACCACCATACTAGTTCATTATTACACCTGGCTCAGCTTCATACTGAATAAATTTGTGATATATATATATATATATATATATATATATATATATATATATATATATATATATATATATATATATATATATATATATATATATTGCTTTCTTAGCTGTTAAATTAGTATTACTTTTGTTGTTATAAGTAGTCATGCTTTCTTTTATAGCTATGTGTCCTAGTATGCATACATATGAGTTTGCATTAACTGTTTACATCAATTGCTTCTATGTTGTTTATGATGTCCTTTTCTTTGCATATGTTATAGTACTTTTGTGGTCATTTCTCTTATTTCTTTCTAGAATTATTAAAGCTATGCTATGTATATGTACATACTCAATAATGCTTTGAAGCACTTGTATTTTGGTGAAAATATGTACTTGTCACTTTAAGAGTCTTTTGGTTTTAAGTTAAGCCCCATACTGCTTTGCTTCAAGTACTAGTAACTCTCTGTCATCAAGTACTTTAGTTTTTGCCCATTTATCAATATGCAGTTGACTCTAATGGACTCTAACAGCTTTTTTTTATTGTAATACCTCGAGATGGATTAAAAACATATTTTGCCAGCTCATGGCTTCGGCAGGAAAGCAAAGAACTGTAAGTGAAGCTTTTAGAGTTCTAGAATAGGCCATAAGGTTAGAGAGCAGATGTTAAGTTGTCAATCTCGCCTTCATTCTTGCTGGATGGGTTCGGAGCCGATCCTCGGCTCCGACTCAGCACTTGCTAAGCTCGAGAGTCACTTTTACCAGCTCAAGGCAGCCCCATATCCCATGATGCAAGGCAGTAATTACCTAGATCTCGTTTGCCGCTTCGCTAATGAGGTCATCCTTTTTACCAGCTCCTGGTAAGTGATATTTTTCTTGTTATTTCTCAGGTTTAGGTGTCTTAATCCCTAATGTTTAGTCCTTTAGTCTTTATTTAATACTTCAGTGGACTTTCACTTGCTCCATACCCTTTTTTCCCCTAGTTCTCTTAGTTTAATTTTCGGGCCTTAGGCCTTTCCCACCCTCACAGTTCCTGTCAGGATTTCCCTCAGGTGTGTGTGTGTGTGTGTGTGTGTGTGTGTGTGTTGTGTCACTGTATTTAATAACTAAATTGTTAGTTATTAATAATTTTTCTTGTTAGTGTCTTGGTTGGACTGATCGGTGTGTGTGTGTTTTAGAACTGAAACATGTCCAAGGATACTAGGGTCTCAGGTTTCAAGAAGTGTGACTCGTGCTGTCAGAAGATGTCTCTGACAGATGGTCACACTTCTTGTATTTATTGCCTGGGACCCCTACACCTGCAGGACTCCTGTGCTATATGTCATTCTTTCAGCCAGAGAGTCCTGCAGGAATGTAGAAATAAGTTGATCCTGAGGTGTCTTCTTAAACCAAAGAGCTCCCTGGCTAAAGTCAGCTCTGGGAAGTCCTCTAAGCCTCCCAAGACCCAGGCTTCGGTGTCCAAGTCTGTGGTCTTGGTTCCGAATCCGCCGGAGTCGACATCGGCTCCATCCAGAGCCGATCCTTCCTTGTTGGAAGCTTCTGTGCCGGCGCCGATCGGCGCCAATACCTTGGCTTCGGCACCTGTGTTGTCTCCGCCTGGAGCCGACACCCTACCGTCGAAGCCTGTCTTGGCTCCGGCTGGAGCCGAGATATCTTTGTTTCCTCTCTGAGCCGACAAGTTGTTGGCTCCTCCTGGAGCCGAACGTTCTTCGGCTCCGATGGCTCCGTCCAAAAAGAGGTCTAGATCTCCTTCTTTGGAATCTATTCACTCGGCTCCAGCCTCTCCCTTGCTTTCGGAGCGGAGCCATCGGAGCCGATCATCGAGGTCTTCCAGGCTTTCAGACCACGACTTAGAGAGAGTGGTAAGTAGGCTATTAAAGTCACAGGCCCTAGCCCAGATGCTCCATAGACCGTCTCATCAGATGTCAGCTATTCTACATCCCCCTGAAATTCCTCCTTCGACTCTCCTACAGAGCTCAGAGCCGGAGATTATCGGTACCGTGACTGTTGCTGCTTCGGAGCCGATGCCACACCTTTCGGCTCCATCGTCCTCGACTCCTATCTCCTCCTTGAGACCTTCCTTGGAGGGATCCGGGCGTCAGGCTTCCCTGGTCGGTTCCGAGGGGGCGAGTGGCATCGGACCCTTGTCCGACCCCGTTCTCCCTCTCGGAGCTTCGGCCTTGGTGAGCTCGGCCCCGACATCTGCTTCGGAGCCTTCCCTTTCGGGGGGACCGGGGATCCCTGTTTCTTCGGAGCGGGATCTCTCAGCCCTCCCTGGGAGGGGAGCCTTTGAGGTGATGAGGAGTGTGCTAGCCCCAGAGCTTAGCCAGCAGTCGGTTCCTTTAGCTCCTCCCTCTACGGTGCCTGTAGATGCCTCTTCCCGTTCTCTTGCTCCCGGACCCAGAGATCCTTCGCCCCAGGTCTTTCCATTGGGAAGAACTTCCTCTTCCGAGGTTTCTCCTGATCCTTCAGGTGAACCCCTGTGTAAGAGGACTTGCAAGAGGAAGCATTTAGACTCCCCTGAGTCTACAACCTCGGATACCGATTTAGATGAATCGGAGGGGTCCCCAAGATCCCCCTCTGAGGATGTCTCCTTTTCAGACATCCTTGAGCTCCTGAAACAGAGGGGGAACTGGCCCTCCATTAACCCCGCCGAGGATGAATCGGTATACCTGGAGGCGTTTGGATCTTGACCCTCCACCTCCTGGGTGTCTCCGCCTTTCGACCCTCTCATGGAGGTTATAGCTCGAAAGGCGTGGGCATCTCCTGATTCGGTGGAACCAGTCCCTAGGAGACCTTCAAAATTTATTACGGCCCCCGCAGAAAAGCAGTTTCTTACTAAAGGTGTCCCGGTTGATGCCATGGTGGTGGCGGCCGCCACTAAGAAGGAACTTGCAGATCCTTCCGTACCAGTCCATCCTCCTAACAAGGAGACTAGCACTATGGACAGGTATGGTAAGCGGATGTTTTCCTCAGCGACCTTTGCTATGCGTTCACTGAATTATTTATGTCAGTTCACCAGACTTCAAAGGGACATCCTTAAAGAATTAGGTGAAGTAGTACAGGATCCCTCAGCAGCAGGGGCTCAGGAAAAGATTGCTTCTCAGCTGGGAATCCTTAGCTCCATAACCAACTCCTCCATGCGGCTCATTTCTTATGCAGCTGATGGGGCGAGTAGAGCTGCAGGCACAGGAGTGGCTCTCAGACATCAGTCCTGGATGCGGCTCTGTAATTTTGCAGACCCCTTTAAGGCGTCCCTCACAAACTCTCCCTTTGATGGGTCAACTTTGTTTGGCCCTCAGGTGAAGGACACATTGACCAGGTGTGAGCAAGACGGCAAGACTCTTTCTGCCGTAGGAGTCCGTTTCTCCACCCCTTCTAGGCCTTATCCCAAAGGTCAGAAAGGGGGGAAGATGTGGTTCCGAAAGTCTCAGGGAGTCACGTCGGACGCACGTGGTCAGTTTACTCCCAGAGGCAGAGGGGGTAATAACAATAGATGCCACCCTAGGGCCAGAGGGCATCCGCAAAACCAGGGCAGTAGAGAGCCTCTCTCTGACAAGCCCTTCCAGCATCCCTGAGGTGTTGCCCGACTGTCCACCCTTGGAGGCAGTCGGGGGGAGATTGTCACTGTACCCTGAAGCCTGGTTTTCCCTTTCTCAAGACAGATGGATACAGTCGATCATATCCGAGGGTTACAAGATTCCCTTCGAGGAAAGCCCCTTCCCTCAGAAAAGTTCCCTTCCAGACGTACCACCCGGTCTAAGGGAAATTGCAAAAATAGAGGTTTCAAAGCTTCTAAAAAAAAGGGCCATCCAGCCTATTCCAACAGACCATTTAGAGTCCGGAATCTACTCAAGGTTCTTTTTGGTTCCCAAAAAGACAGGAGACTGAAGACCAATATTAGACCTCAGCAGGCTCAACAAGTCTGTCAAAAAGACGAGATTTCGGATGGTCACACTTCAATCGATTTTGCCCTTTCTCGGCAAAGACAACTGGATGTGCTCCATAGACCTTCAGGATGCGTACTATCACATAAAAATCCACAGACGCTCCAGAAGGTTTCTCCGCTTTCGGCTGGGGACCAGTCATTTTCAATTCAGAGCCCTGCCCTTTGGTCTCACTACAGCCCACAGAGTGTTCACCAAATGCATGGCAGTGGTCACGGCTCACCTGAGACGTCAAGGATTCCAGGTGTTTCCGTATCTTGACGACTGGCTCCTCTCAGCCACCACCAGGCATCAACTCATCTGAGCCAGAGACTACACCCTACGTCTCTGCAGTCAGTTGGGAATTTCGGTAAACTTCGAAAAGTCCTCCTTATCGCCCTGCCAATCTATTACCTTTATAGGTGCAAATCTAGACACTACTCGGATGTCAGCAAACCTAACAAGTCAGAGAATCCTAGATATCCAAAAACACCAGCAAAAAGGTACAAGCCAGGTTGGTCCTGAAAGTGTTGGGCCTCATGGCGGCTGCCATCACACTTCTTCCTCTGGCCCGTTTTTACATGCGCCTCCTACAGTGGATGTTGTTCACACAATGGTCCTTCCAGCAGCTTCCCATGCGTCACAAGATCCTTGTGATACAAGCCTGCAAGAACCATCTATCCTGGTGGATTTCCTCTCCCCTAGTCCATCAGGGCAGGCCATTTGTTCCCCCGGCCCCGGTAGCCACGGTCACTTTGGATGCTTCCCTGATCGGGTGGGGGGGGCATTATCAGGGCAGGATGGTTCATGGCACGTGGCAACCGTTCGAATACCACCTGCACATAAATGTCCTAGAGATGAGAGCAGTGCTTTTAACGTTGCAAGCCCTCAACGACTTTCTTCCCTTAGGAACTATTGCAGTTCACACGGACAACATGTCCGTGGTGTGGTACATCAACAAGCAGGGCGGAACCAAGTCCTATCCCTTGTGTCGAGAGGCTCTCAGACTTTGGCAATGGGCGATCTCCTCTCATTAGTTTCTGGTAGCAACACATATCCCTGGGAAAACCAACATATTAGCGGACAGATTGAGCAGAGCTATACTCATGCCTCACGAGTGGTCTCTCAAGCAATCCGTAGTGGAGGAGATTTTTCAGAAGTGGGGCCGCCCATGCTGCGATCTTTTTGCTACTCCACAAAACAGCAAATGCCCAGACTTCTTCTCTCTCTTCCCTCTTCTGGGCCATCCCCCCAGAGACGCTCTTACCCAAGATTGGCCCCAGGGACTTCTTTATGCTTTTCCTCCCTTTCCATTAATACCACAGGTACTCCAGAAAGCGGCCATTTTGAGAGACAAAATGATTCTCATTGCCCCTTACTGGCCTCGTCAAATTTAGTTCCCGTTCCTTCACCGCCATCTCTTGGTGCAGCCTTGGCATCTGGACCCAGCGCCAGATCTTCTGACCCACCAGTCGGGTCAACTGCACCGGTCCGTTCCTTCCCTCAACCTCACAGCTTGGTTGCTCCACTTCCTTCCTTAGCCAGGCTTCCTATGATATCTAACCCTGTTAGAGACATCATAGTAGCTTCTCTTAAGTCCTCTACCAGGAGGATTTACTCTAGCAAGTGGAAACACTTCTCCCTTTGGGCGAAAGCTAGGAACATCGATCCCTTTACTGCCCCTGTTCAGTCAGTCCTGGATTTTCTAGCGGAAATTTTTCACTCAGGTTCTTCCTCTTCCACAGTCAAAGTTCAGTTGGCAGCAATCTCGAACTTTCATGTCGGGTTTGTAGACCACAACATTATGTCCCACAAGCTTTGTAAAGCCTTTCTTAAAGGAGTGTTCCTTCTAAAGCCCCCTGTTAGGGATCCTCCACCACAGTGGGACCTAAATTTAGTGCTGACATCCTTGATACTTTCCCCTTTTGAACCGGCTGCTTCATGTTCATTAAAGCTTCTTTCTTGGAAGACACTCTTTCTTGTTGCCATTACCTCGGCTAGAAGAGTGTCGGAACTTCATGCCCTATCTGTTCATCCCCCTTATTTGGTCTTCCACAAGGACAGGGTATCCTTGAGAACCAATCCATCCTTTTTGCCCAAGGTTGCTTCTAAGACAAATTTAAACCATTCCATTGATCTTCCTGTATTTTTTCCAAATTATTCTAACAGGGCGGAACAAAAATTACATTACCTAGATGTTCACTGCCAACTTAGATATTACTTGGACAGAACAAAACAATTTAGGAAATCTGATCAACTCTTCCTTTCTTATGCTGAAAATAAAAAAGGTCTCCCTGTTTCTAAAGTGACCTTATCCAGATGGCTATCTTCCACCATTTCTGACATTTATCAACTTAGGGGCAAACAACTCAGCTCAAAACCTAAAGCACATTCCACAAGAGGCCTAGCCACTTCTACAGCTTTTCAGGCTAGGCTGCCCTTAGATACTATTTGTGCAGCAGCCACTTGGGCCACACCTCATACCTTTGTTTCTCATTACAAATTGGATTTGGCCTCCAGGGATAGGGCAAGCTTTGGTTCCACAGTTCTCAAGAGTCTGTTCCATTGAGCCACCCAGGATAGAGGTGCTAGGAACGCGGCCCCATCCAGCAAGAATGAAGGCGAGATTGACAACTTAACATTTAGAAGTTATGTACCTACCATAACGTTCCATGTTAGTTGTCTTCTCTCGCCTTCTTTCTTGTGTCCCTCCCTCCTGTCCCCCTTGCCTGGACAGACCTTGATCTCCTTTTTCTCTGGAAGATTCTTCTTCCTTGGGCACCAGTTAGTTGGCCTTTATTACCTGGTTTACCTTTATAGCCCTTTTAGGCTAGTTGTTCCTCTTTCCTTAGTGGAAAGTTTTTTGGTAGGCAGTTTTTCCTCTAGATACCAAACGAGATCTGGGTAATTACCGCCTTGCATCATGGGATATGGGGCTGTCTCGAGCTGGTAAAAGTGACTCTTGAGCTTAGCAAGTGCCGAGTCGGAGCCGAGGATCGGCTCCGAACCCATCCAGCAAGAAAGAAGGCGAGAAAAGACAACTAACATGGAACGTTATGGTAGGTACATAACTTCTAATTTTTTTACTTTCATTTTATTCTTATTCATTTAAAATGACTTCCAGCACCCATTGTACCAAAGAATAGTGCCCCAAACAAAATTTTAATATTAATAGCACTCTTTTAACTATTAGCACATAGTTTACAAAGGAACAAATCATAAACATATGTTTTTTAAAGTTATATCATCATAAAAGCTTCACTTACAGTTCTTTGCTTTAAATGTCTAAGCATTGTGAATTATGAGATCTAATTGCATTCTGTGTTCACATTTTCTGATACATCTTTGCCAGTCTGATCTAAGTCTGCACATTGTGTATATTGATATCTGTCTGTATTCTTTGTCTATATTTTTCTAAACATGCCTGCTCGAGTTTATCACTCAGTGATGTATGTACTGTCTCTTTTTTTGGTATGTGGAGCTTTTCTCCCCGGGCCTCCGCTCAAAATGGGCATACATCAAGTTGGACTATCCCGGTCAACAAATGTAAAATAAAATAAAATAAATAAATAAATAAATATTTTTCTTAGACTATTCATACCAGAGTCAAAAGCAGTATAGCACTGTGTTACTAAAGTATTAAAGCCTAAAAGCATGTATGGTGATTTCATTTTGTATATGTTAAGACATAGCAAGTTAGTAATACTTGTTATAGATATTAAAGCAGTTCTTTGATATTTGTTTTATTTTAGATGTTTTAGTACTGCATTAGTATAAATAGTAAAAGGCACTTCCTTGTAAAATAGATTGTTTCCAAACAGTATTTTTATATTCCATGGTGGTTTTGTTGTAAAATCTGGATATTTTCATCTTTGTCTCTCAGCTTCTTCTTCTTGTCATTTGTTTTCCATTCATTTTTCTCAGCATGGCGTTTCAAACCAAAATAACTCTAATACATTTCTTCTATCTTGTCTAAGACTTTATTAGTTGATAGATGAGTCACTGCTGTTTCTATTGAGTCAAATATTTTTGGGCCGTCACTGAAGAAGATTTTAATTCTTACTGGAAAAAGCAGATGTACTTTGCCTTTTTTTGAGTTCTTTTATTCTTAGTGAACACTCTTTTCTTTTGGCCATTATCAAACCGGATTATGTGCTCTCCAGATTTGATCGGGGAATTAGACCAGGCAGTTTTTAATATAAGTTCTTTATCTTGAGATCAAAAGAGTTTGACTATGACTGACCTGGGACTGTTTGTTGTTTTGTTTGATCCTGAGACTGGCTTTAAGGATCTGTGAGCTCTTTCAATCCCATAGGAGAGAGCCTCTGGAAGATTTAAAATGTCTGGAAGCCATGTATTAAGAAAGTTCACCTTATTACTACCCTCGGTTCCTTCTGGTATTCCATAAATCTAGAGATTGTTGCATCTGGATCTATTTTCTAGATCGTTAATTTTGTCAGTTAGTGCAATATTTTGTCTATTTAGTGTGTCAATACGTTTTTCATAGTCAGAAATTCTGTTTCCTACATCAGTTAATGTTTCTTCCATATTTTCCATCTTCAAGTTCTGTTGCTTTGCCAATTCCTGTAGTTGTTGGATTTGCTTTTTACTATTCTCTTCAAAGGTATCCAGTTTCTTGTTTATTTTATCAAATTTCAGTGACAAGTTCTGCATTGTTGTTAATAATTATTGTAACTCCTTCTTCCTTGTTTGGTCAGACATAGTATTTTTTGTGAAGCTCATCTTTTCTCTGGTACTGATGCTTTCTCTTCAGGTTTTTGACAGGAATATTTGTAGAAAATGCCAACATTTTTATGTAGACTTCTTAGTTGTGATACTAGTTGTAATATTCTACCAAAGTTAACTGTCCATGATCAATATGTTTTAATGTTTCCTGTCAGAAGTAGATTTTAAGGACAGGGCTGAAGAAAGATGCTGCCACTCAGTTCACATGCTGGCCACGCCCCCTGCAGTGCATCTCTTCTGATGTCTACTCTGGCATAAGGCCTTCCATTACTTTTCTGACAGGTACTTCATGCATTCTACAATTAACATAGCTTCCTATCTCTGTTTTCTACTCTACTGCCTACCCCTTAGTCCACACGCATCCCCTGAGGACGTTCACTCTTCTTCCTCCATGTTCTCTATGACTCCTCCATTTCAGAATCATCAGACTTTTAATTCCTTACATATGTTCTCCATTAGTCCTTTTATAGGTTCATAGATGTGTACTAGGCTAATGGCCACTGGGGCCTTTTTAAGCCTAACCATGCAGCCCAAATCTGTGCCAAATTTTGGTACCCTATGTAAGTGTAAGCAGCCCAGTGTGGTCCGATCACAATACTCTTCTGTAGCATATGTACACAGTGAAGCATACAAACGGTGAAGATGAGTGAATAAAGAAGACTAGGATATGATGTGCATTCAGTACCAACCAGCTGCTGGTGATTCCCATTTAGAGGTACAGATACAGTATAATCATCATCATTACATATATTCGTATGTGCTACATGCCTTTACTTTAATAGAAAACTTCAATCAATATTTTTAATTTATATTTTAAATACATTGATTGAGAACATGTATTTCTATGCTGTTTATGTCGATATGCAACAATACACTAAATTTTCAAGATTTTTATTTTATGTACTGTTCATCTACACTGTATGCTGTCACTGTACTGTATTGGTTTCTTGATCAGGCTTACAGACATTGCTACTGGTTTGCAGTAGGTTAATCGTTCATTGCAGCATTGTTCCAAGTTGCAGGTGGCAGTGGATACGTACCCCTTTCAGAACCGGGTCTATATTATATGAACAAAAGTTCAGATAATCGAACGCTCTAATGAGCGAAAATCCTGGCAATCGAGATGCATGCTGTGGGATTGCAGTACAGTGAAGACTGGAGTATTTTCCCTTTCCTTACTGTAGTGCAATCTCGGAGTTGAAATATATATTTAGCAGGGGGTCTGGGGGCCCCTCACAATATTGTTTTCGATTTCTGGGATTTTTGCTCATTAGAGCGTTTGATTATATGAACTTTCATTCATATCATCCTGTGTTTATCTGTTGTTGTTGTGTCTTTCTACTTTTCCTGGTTAGGGGTCACCACAGCGAAACTCCGGTCCGCTAACGATTGGCAGTAGATTTTTACATGCCAAGTTGCTGTCCCTGACGCACAACATTCAATGAAGGTACACCCATTCACGCATGTCTCCACACAAAAGACGCTCTAGCTGAGAATCGAACAGGACAACGTCTTACTGTGAGGCGACAACGCTACCGCAGCACCACAGATTAAGAATGTAGAGCACTGAAAAGCCTAATATGGTTAGAACTACCAAATCAACTAACATATACAAAATTTTTTACCACCTAAAAAATTATCCAACATCCATCTGCCTGTCCAGCACTAAAAAACATTCTACACAACTATGTTCCTAGTCAGTCATTGCAATCCAGTGACTAAAAACTCCTGTCTGTCTGCAAACCTATCAAATCTCCTGGGCATTGCCTTTACTCTTACAAGGTTGCTAAGGCCTGGAACTTCTTACCTGTATCCATCAGGTAAATACCTATCAAATCCCCTGGGAAAACCTATCAAATCTCTTGGGCATTGCCTATACTCTTACAAGGTTGCTAAGGCCTGGAACTTCTTACCTGTATCCATCAGGTAAATACCCTCCCTTCTATCTTTCAAAACCACTCTGAAAGACTTCCTAAATAAAATCTGGCTCTGTTCTTGCTCAAAACCAGGATAAACTATATCCCCAAATGTGAACTTACCTTTCCATTCCTTAAACCTCTTTACTCTCCCTTCTTCACCGACTTCCTTACTTCTATGAAATTCTCCTCCCTGACTTCTTCCCTAAATATACCATAAGCCTGTTTTCCCTCACTTCATATTGCAATTCCTGTTTGTATTAAAGTAACTTATCTTCAATTTCTTTATAAACTGTCTTAAATTTCTTTAAATATTACATGATTGTCATATACCTTGTATTGATTCTTAACCAATGTTTTTATATTATGTCTGATTTATTATACTTATTTAAATTGCAGATGTTTTTAAAGTTTGAAGATTTTAAAATTATTGTTCCTAAAACGTTTTGTATTAATTTGGAGCTTTTCTGCCCGGACCTCCGCTGAAAATGGGCTTCTACCCAGTCGGACTTTCCTGGTAATCAAATGTCAATAAATAAATAAATAACCTGTGAAGTATGTAGCATGTATTAAATGTTTATTGCACTCATATATAGTTTTGACTTTACTCCCCTGAATATATAATGCATTAATACCTAACTTTTTTTAGTAAAATTATAACATTCCATTCATTAATAAAGATGACGGAGCCAGTCAGAAGGCTAAAACACAGTTTTAATCTAAAAATCTTGAAAGTAACAAATCCACTTGGTTAAGCGCTTTCGTCTACATTAAGACATCCTCAGAACCAAGACAAATAGTGAATTAAAAAACTTTTAAATACAATACAAAGACCTTCAATAGAACCAATCAACCAGTTAAACATAACAAACAGAAATAAAGCAACAGTAACTAGCTGTTACAACCATAGTACTGAATATAATAGCTGCTTCATATACTTTAAAATATAAGTGAACGTTTTTTCAATTCACTTGAAATTGAAATGTGTTTAACCCTAGTGGGTTAGTTGCGTCTAACCTAATCTGCCACAACATTTCCCCTTGCAATAAAATGTTCTCCCAATCTCCTGAAAATGGTGTTGTAATTTAAGTATCAAAAAAACAAACTTATTGAAGTTTTGACAACACGCAGCATGCCTTGCCAATACACTTCTGTTGTCCCCCTTTCTTATGCTATATACGTGCTGATATATTAGCTGTTTCAAACTATCCGTAGTCTTGCCTAAATAAAATGTGCTGCATGTGCGTGCAGCAAGTAGCAAGATAATCTTTTCTGCTCTACAGTTTAAACATTTTACTGTGTCCCAATGATTAATAATGTTCAAAACTCCATTGTCCTTATTCACATTAATATAGGAACAATATGCACATTGGTGACATTTTCTAGTCGTAGGTACACCCCTGCTCGTACAACTTCTTTCCAACATCATCTTAACATTCTGCTTGTTTTTGTATGTGAAAAATGGTGGAGATTTAAATAAATGACAGATGTTACTATCAACTTGTAACAACATCCAGTTTTTATTGATAATCTTTTCAATAGCCTTAATATCAGTTGTAAAATGCAACACCGTATTTGTATTCGGTGTTAATACCCTAGTCATTTTGTTTTCTATTGTGTTAACTGTGCTTGTCGCCCCATGTTTTATAATGGGAACATATTTATCCTGTCTCCCAACCCAAACTTCACCTATAATTTTCTCCAATAAATCTATGGGATATCCTCTATCAATAAACATTTTTTTAATTACTGTAAATTCTTCTAAACAATCAGAAGAATCAGAAGTGAGATGTGAAGCTCGGATTAGCTGACTTTTAACTACCCCCTTTTTCTGATTAAATGGGGTGGCAGTTCGTGTAATGCAAATATGTGTTACAAAATGTAGGTTTCCTAAAAATTCTAGTCGCAAGAGTAGTATTACCTTTGTTAAAAAATAAAATATCTAAGTAATTCATCACTTTCACATCCTGTTTAAATGAAAACTTCAAAAAGTCAGAACTACTTTGCATAAAATTAAAAAACATTTCTAACTGTTCTCTAGTGCCCGACTGTCCACAAGAAAAATAAATTGTCCAAAAATCTAAAATAGACCAGGCAAAACCTATATAGTGGGAATTTGAACAAAACATTTAGTTCCCACCATAACATGACTGTGTTCGCAAACAGGGGGGGCGCATGCAGCGCCCATCACAACCCCCTGTTTCTGTTTGTAAAATTCACCTTCAAATTTAAAAAAATTGTTACTTACCACCAGTTCCATGAAATTGCATATTGCTTCTTTCTCATCATCGTGAAGATCACTATATTCAAAAATTATGTCTCTAAACCAATCCAAACCAGTTTCTTGTGGGATTACTGTGAAGAGACTGTTCACATCACAAGTCACCAGAATTACATTGTTTGGCATCACCACAGTTTGTAACTTACTCAAAAGGTCCCAAGAGTCTTTTAAAATGTGGGGAAATCTATCAAAAAGATGCTTAAGTCTCATATCAACATATTTTGCTATGGGTTCAGTCACAGACCCCCTTGCTGCAACTATTGGACATAGTGGTGGATCTTCTTGATTAGAGTGAATTTTAGGAATCCCAAAAATCTTAGGTAGTAGTGGATTTTCTACCCTCAAATAATCATAGAGGGGTTTGGAAATGGAGTCAAATAACAACAGTTCATCACGCACAATCTTCACAGACCTGTATGCTAGATTGACTTCGTTCAGGGAAACTACCCCATATACTTCAGTGTTGTTAAGCAAATTCATCATACGACCACTATAGTCTTCGACTCCATAATGACCAATCCCCCTCCCTTATCAAGCTTCATACAATGAATTCCTTTGTTTTGCCTGATTTCATAAAGCAACTGACTCTCATCTTGAGAGAGATTGTAAAATCCACAGCGTTTGTTCCCCAACAATGATCTTAATTCTCTTTCACATTGCCTTTCAAAATCGTTAATGGCTGGATGCAATGGAGGGTTAAATGTACTGGACCTTTTCAAATCATCATTTTCTCTTATTTCTGATCCCCCACCATCATACATAATCCAGAAATTAAGTTTGTGACTAAACATTTTTAAATCGAGTATGATGTCCTCTATTCGGGCTCCTTTTGCAGGAATAAATTTAAAACCTTTCAAAAATAGACTGTGATGCTGAGGCCCTATAATCATACTCGAAAAATTGTAAATGTTGAAATTGTAAAATTAAGTCATTTTTGCAGTACCTGATCTATTAATACTGGAGCAGGCTCCTGGAATTGACCCATTTAATTCTGAAAATTCTGGCCATTCTTGAAATTGTGGTACTTCCTGCCATTCGTCGGTTGATGCCCTTGTCCCTGCCAATTGTTCACCTGCTTTCTCCCTGCTAGTCTCTCCGACCTTCTCGGTCCTGCTTGCTCCAAAGGGGCCTCATCCTGCATTGCCCCTTGTTCATTACCGACAATGGGGTCATATATACCATTCTGAATTCTCCTAGTTGAAAAGGTTAATGGATAGACAGACCTCCTCTGGTATTCGTCGTTGTCACGTTTAAGTTATTTATCTTTTAGCATCCTGATAGCTCCCATTTTGCACTCAGTGTATTCAAACACTTGAATGAACCTTGTTTTATGATCTTGGAACTGCACATCCACAGTAATGGACTCCACAGTTTTAGTGATCTCCTGTTTATACTCGTTCATCCTTCTTTCGTTATCTTTAATCAATAACCTTGTCAATTCCAGTCTGGTATGATCGAATAACTCAGTAAGCTCAACATGAAAAACGGAGTTTGCTTCAACCCCCTGGGGGTACTTCCAAACTTGTAGTCCTTCAGGTACATGTGATCTCCTAACACTTTCTTCCAAAAAATAGTTGTCCAATTGTAACGTTTTGAACTTGTACAGTACCTTCTCTAACTGCCCAATCTGTTCTAAAAATTATCAGAACTCGACAAGAGTCTGACACAATGGGTTCCGTTGCTTGACCTCCACCCAAATTGTTGAGCCAAGCATAAACTTTCGGAACCGAAGAGAAGTCAGACATGGTTCCATGCCCACTAACAAAAGCAGTGTTATCACAATGGTTAGTGGTTTTAACAGTTGTACCTTGATTATTTTGACGTACATTACTTAGTCCATTAAGATTATCATTACACAAAGTCAGAGACTGTGTAAGCTGTTGTAACAAAAGTGTTAACATCCCAAGGTCATTCCCATTTGAGTTGGGGGGGGGGGGTGCATCAGAAAATAAAACCTGTGTGTTGCCAGCTGACATAGTAGGATCCTTATAGAACTCAACACAGTAACCAAAATAATCCACAAGTATCTAGGCTGCGAAACAATTCCAATAATAAAGATGATGAAGCCAGTCAGAAGGCTAAAACACAGTTTTAATCTAAAAACCTTGAAAGTAACAAATCCACTTGGTTAAGTAACAAGTAACAAGTAAGCTACTTGCTGCACATGTTCACTTATATTTTAAAGTATATGAAGCCTCTATTATATTCAGTACTATGGCTGTGACATCTAGTTACTGTTGCTTTATTTCTGTTTGCTATGTTTAACTGGTTGATTGGTTCTACTGAAGGTTTCAAATGGGTGTGTCTTTGTACTGTATTTAAACATTTTTTACTTCACTATTTGTCTTGGTTCTGAGGATGTCTTAATGTAGACGAAAGCGCTTAACCAAGTGGATTTGTTACTTAACCAAGTGGATTTGTTACTTTCAAGATTTTTAGATTAAAACTGTGTTTTAGCCTTCTGACTAGCTTTGTCATCTTTATTATTGGAATTGTTTCGCAGCCTGGATACTTGTGGATTATTTTGGTTAGCATTCTATTCATTGTTATATTTATATTTATATTTATATTGTATTTATAGGCGATTCAGCATTTTTTTCATACAATTAAATATTTTGAAACATTTCTCTGTTCTATGATTCAGGTATTACCTTGTTTTTATACTACTGTTATATATTATTTTAGTCAAGTGTATTTTCTTATTTGTTTTAATGTTGTCTATTTATCTCTGCAAAGTGCTATCATAAACAAACTCCCATAAACTTGCCTTCAGAAAATATTTACCTTTCTCAATAAGCATTCATTTGTTAGCCTCTTTTAATGCCACCATTTACTGAATTTTACAATTAACTTTTATTACTTGTCTTTTTATACAAAAATAACTTAACACTTCCCTTTTAAAATTATACTGACACACAAAATTCACTGTATATCAATTACTGAGATGTACACACATTAGTAAGTCTCTTTATTAGTTACGTTTTGTAATTATTACATTGAAGTGGTTCACACATACTGTATTATCCTTAAAGTTGTTTTTTTTTAAGGAGACATGCTGCATTTGTAATTTTATAATATAAAAGCTTTTGAAAGTACTCTTTGTATTGTGCAATCACTTAGAGACTCTTATATATCAATGTTCTACCTACACAATCATTTAGTTTCAGATTCTAGAAGGTTAGGGCAGTTGCAGATCTGGCTTGTCAGACTGATTTGATACCCTGATACTCTGTCACATCCTATGTGTGTATGAGACAAGTGGAAGAGTTACCATAGCAATAGTCATGGAGAGATTGTGGGTGTTGATATATTTAGAAGAGCAATATTCTGGTTGTCTATTGCCTGAAGCTGTTAGCACCCCATACCTCTCAACTGTACCTCATTATGGGAAATGTTCCTCATTTTGAGTCTTAAAAAGTCCACATTCCTCATTGTTCCATATTGAACATATTCAGTGTTAATCTTTTTTTTAACTGATATCCATGATGAATAATACTAAATCTTATTAAATCATCAAATGGATACTTTATAGGTATAAAGTAATGCATTTTGACCATGCTGTGAACCTCCTAGTTGAAGTTGTTTATAATCTGTTAGTGAGTGTTCCATGTTTTGCCTGTCTGTTCCACATTATGAGAGGTAGTAGTTTTCCATATTCCAGAGATGGAATGCTAAGAGTCATGCCCTATTCTCTGCTGTTACACTGCTGCATCTTTTTGATGTGATTCTGCAAGATGGAGTGCGAATGGACTGCATTAAGTATCCACAGAATAATCCAAGGTTATTTTGACACCTGTATGAGACTAGCCGAGCAACACAGCTGAAGAAACCATCAGGCAGTTTATGCAACAGACACTGGAAATGAGAATATTAAATTAAACCTAATTAAACCCTAGTTTCATCCTTTTGTTCTTAGTATATGTCAGGTTAGGTCAGGACTTGTCTTTGCATTAAGACAGTTCCAGGCCAGTCAGCTCAGAGCTAAGGGCCTAAGAATTCCAAATTTGCTCTTTGCTGTGATCATTTAAATTACTGTTGCATTGTAATAATTCCATTACACAGAGAAAGAAAGATGTGTTTTAATTTCTTGATCTGATTTTAATTCATTTTAACAGTCTGTATCTGCTTCAGTTAAGGTCTTTAAGTCTATATTAGTAATTCCAGTAAATAGACCATAGGTTCATAGATGTATACTAGACTATCAACCACTAGGGCCCTTATACGCCTAGCTGTGTAACCCAAATGTGACCCATAAATTTGATTTATATAGTTGGTGATTTACTAACTGCCTCTATCCATCAGAGACATAGAAGTCAGACCAGGAATGAATTTCTGATTACCCATCCATTGGTCCAAGTTATACTTAAATAGGGTTAGAGAAGATCTCTGCATAACACGGATGAGGAACCTGTTTTAGAGAAAGGGAATTTTCTGAGATACATATCTGTCTCTCCAACATGTCCTGTTTATGTTGCAAGCAAGATTTAGGTCAGTAGATCTAGCAGATTTGATGCTGTTTGTTTTGCAGATGTGCCAAAGATTCATTAGAGCAGTGTCCAGGGATGCCTTGTGTGCCAGGCATAGATCACCTTTCAGTAGTCTGTAGAAGACTGAATGTCGAGATAGGGCTTTGAGGCAATCTGCATAGGACGTTGTATTTATGCCCTGTATTCTTTTTGTAAGGAACCTTTTTGGACATTCCAGTTGCTGCATATGTCTGGGCAGGTATATACCAATGGGAGCATTACACTCAATGATAGGTCTGATTAGGGCCGAGTATAGTGGTACAGTGACTTCCCTAGACCTAGATGTCATGAACTTACTTATAAGTTGAGCAACATAGAAGGATTTTCTTACTACCTTGGATTCATGTTGGTCAAAGACCAGGTTACTGTCTACATGTACTCCTGGATCCCTGACTAGTGGGTCAGCTCTTAGGGGGTGTTTTATTGATGATGTAGTTTCCTTGGGTGGCTGACTTCCCAAAAGGTTCTAAAATGCATTTCTTGGCATTGAATTTTAAGCCGTGGCTTTGGCAACAGTCATTTATCTGTGTTAGACCCTCTTATAAGATGTGAGTTTCTTGGGAAGATTCTATGACTGTTCCCAGTTTGCAATCATCTGTGAACTTGGTCAGCCAGAGGCTTGACATTGGCCCTGACAGGTAAGAAGTAGATACCAAAGTGGAGTGGGTCCAGCACAGAGCTTCAAGGGGCTCCACTGGTGACTGGCTTCTTGGAATAGGTGGTCTCACCAATCCTAACTTCCTGGATCCTCTGTGTAAACCAGCTTCCTATTCAGCATATTATATTGGGGTTTATGCCTGATTCCATAAGTTTGGTAACAATGACCGAGTGGACTATTGTATCAAATGCCTTAGCCAAGTCAAGGTAGGCAGTATGCACTGTTTTACCCTCATTCATTGTCTTGGTGACCTTCTCAAAGAAGTCCACCATGTTCAGTAGGCATGACGCTTTCTTTTTTAACATTACAAACATTCTTTGTTTATTTTCCAGCTATATGACACAAATTGGACAAATCTACATATGCGGTGCCCTTCTTTACCTTTACTTTAGTGGCAGCCATTTTGGTATTAAATCACTTCACAGCTGTCCCTTCTTTATGCAATAGGGGCATACCTAATCCTAATGTTTACACTCATCATAGGTTCGTAGATTAGTACTAGGCTAACTGCCCTTGCAAGCCATTTTAAGCCTAGCAAATTTCATCTTCTTCTTCTTCTTTTACATTGTTTATTTGGGATAGTTAGCTTATTTCATATCATTACATTTCTGTTTCCAGTTACTCCTGTTTGGTATCTACTTCTCTGAAGTGCAAGCTAACACAGAAGACCTCTGGCTAACGAAGTTCGCAGATGACTGCAAACTAGGAGTCATAGTCAAGTTCCCAAATGATTTGGACATCCTACAGAAGTGCCTCGCTGAGACAGATGTCTGGTGTCAGAGCCATGGCCTCAAGCTCAATGCCAAAAAGTGCAGTTTCATCCCCTTTGATAAAAACTCTGTACCTATGAAATACCACATAGGCAGCAATCTACTTAACACCGAATGTGTGATAAGAGACCTTGGGACCCAGGTGGACAGTAGTCTCTCCTTTGATAGTCACATCACCACAGTAGTCAGGAAGTCCTACTTGGCACACCTCATCATAAAACTGTTCTCATCCAGGAAAAAAGAGGTCATTGTTCCCCTCTACTGGACACTCATTAGACCCATTATAGAGTACAACGTCCCTTTTGGAATGTACCTCACAAGACATCTGCAGCAGCTGGAAAGGCCACATAAGTACCTCACAAAGAGGATTACTGGCCTCAAACAAATGCCCTACACTGACCGCCTCAAAAAACTCCAGCTTTACTCCGTAGCATATCACCTACACCAAGGTGATCTCTGCCTAACATATAAAGCTATGCCAAACCCAGAGCTGTTGGACATGCTACAGCTAAAGAAATCCCAATCCCTCCGAGCTACACACTCTAGGGACCTAAACCTTGTCACCACAATAAACAGGACATGCTGGAGGGATAGATTCCTGTCCCAGAGACTTCCCATACCCTGGAACAGGCTACCCATCTATGTCAAGCAAAGTTCTTCATTAGCACTCTTCAAGAAAAATCTTGATGAGTGGATGGGAAATAGGAAATACACCCTGATGATCACTTCTGTGTCTCTGCTCGACGGTGGCACAGGAAAATAACTTTTTTGGGTGGCGTAAGCCAGGGAACCTTGTTGGCTAGGCTTACATAGGCCCTTGGGCCGATAGCCTAGTACCTACCTATGAACCTATTACATTTTTACCACCAAAGGGAAAAAATATGATTTTACTGAGAAACAAGTTCTTCCTCCTTTTAGACAGGCTATCTGCCCATTTTCAACTTGTTTCCTGTTTCTCCATTTAAATTCAGAGATGCACCCACTTACAGCCTTGGACATCCTGACCACTATTCTCCTCTCCTCCAAGCAAGGCTTCGCTGCACAGACCGTGCTTTCTAAATCCCTGCTCCCAAACTGTGGGAATCTCGCCCATCTTTTTTTAAAGATAATTCCTCGTACCCAGTTTTCCATTCACAAATAAAGGCACATTTCAAAACTCTAGGAAAATGCAGCTGCTGTTTCTCTGGTCATATAACTTAACCTCTTAATTCCTGTCTTCCATCTACATATCTTGCTCTAAGTATCTCATTGTGATTCCTTCAGCATGCTAGATCTGATTTCCACTGTATATATAATGCACGTATATAATGCGTTTTCTTTTTACTCTGTGTATAATCAAATGTATTTATTGATTTTATTCCCTCAAGCCAACTATGATATTCGCTTTGTATATATATATATATATATATATATATATATATATATATATATATATATATATATATATACATATGTATATATATATATATATATCTATATCTATATATATATATATATATATATATATATATATATATATATATATATATATACATACTGCAAACTGGGAGCCATTATTGAATCCCCAAATGATGTGGATACTCTACAAAAGGGCCTTACAGAAACAGATGCTTGGTGCCAGAGCCATGGGCTCAAGCTCATTGCTAAGAAATGTATAGTTATCCCCTTTGGGAAAAAACATGTACCTGTGAATTACCATATAGGTGGCAGTGCACTAAACACCGAAAGTGTGATAAGAGACTTAGGGACACAGGTGGACAGTGGTCTCACCTTCGATAACCACATCGCCACAGCAGTCAGGAAATCCTTCTATGTGGCACAACTCACCACTAAGGGCTTTTCATCCCGAAAAAAGGAGGTCATTGTCCCACCGTACTCATCAATCATTAGACCCATTATAGAATACAACGCCCCGTTTGGTATGTACCTTGCAAGACATCTGCAACAACTGGAAAGGCCACAGAAATACCTCACTAAAAGAATCACAGGCCTAAAGCAGATGCCCTATGCTGTCTGTCGAAAACAACTTCAGCTATACTCTGTCGCATATCGACTAATCAGAGGCAATCTCTGCTTAACATACAAGGCCATGTCAAACCCAGAGCTGTTGGACATGCTACACTTAAAGAAATCCCAATCCCTCAGAGCCACACCCTCCTGGGATCTAAACCTTGTCATCATCATCATTATCATCATCTTCTTTCGGCTGTTCCCATTAGGGGTCGGCACAGCGGATCATCTGTTTCCATTTCTTCCTGTCCTCTGCATCATGCTCTTTCACACCAACCGCCTGCATGTCCTCTCTCACCACATCCATAAACCTCACCTGAGGCCTTCCTCTTTTCCTCTTACCTGGCAGCTCCATCCTTAGCATCCTTTTCCCAATATACCCAGCATCCCTCCTCAGCACATGTCCAAACCAATGCAATCTTGCCTCTCTTGCTTTGTCTCCAAACTGTCCAACCTGAGCTGACCCTCTAATATACTGATTCCTAATCCTGTCCATCCTAGTCACACCCAGTGCAAATCTTAACATCTTTAACTCTGCCACATCCAGCTCTGACTCCTGCCTTTCCGACAATGCTACAGTCTCCAACCCATATAACATAGCTGGTCTCACTACCCTCTTGTAGACCTTCCCTTTCACTCTTATTGGTACCCGTCTGTCACAAATCACTCCTGACACTCTTCTCCATCCATTCCACCCTGCCTGTACTCTCTTCTTCACCTCTCTTCCACACTTACCATTACTCTGAACTGTTCATCCCAAGTACTTAAACTCATCCACCTTTACCAACTCTACTCCCTACATCCTCACCATTCCTCTACCCTCCCTCTCATTTACACACATATATTCTGTTTTAGCCCTGCTGACCTTCATTCCTCTCCTCTCTAAAGCATATCTCCACCTCTCCAGGGTCTCCTCAACCTGGTCCCTACTCTCACTACATATCACAATGTCATCTGCAAACATCATAGTCCACAGGGCCTCCTGTCTAATCTCATCTCTCAACCTGTCCATCACCACTAACAATAAGAAAGGGCTCAGGGCTGATCCTTGATGTAAACCCACCTCTACCTTAAACGTATCTGTCACTCCCACTGCAGTCCTCACCAATGTCACACTACCCTTGTAAATATCCTGTACCACTCTTACATACTTCTCTGCCACTCCCGACTTCCTCATACAATACCACAACTCCTCTCTAGGCACCCTGTCATATGCTTTCTCTAAGTCCACAAAGACACAATGCAACTCCTTCTGACCTTCTCTGTATTTCTCCAACAACACTCTCAGAGCAAATATTGCATCTGTAGTGCTCTTTCCTGGCATGAAACCATACTGCTGATCACTAATCATCACCTCCCTTCTTAACCTAGGTTCCACTACTCTTTCCCATAACTTCAAGCTGTGACTGATCAGTTTTATCCCTCTGTAGTTACTGCAGCTCTGCACATCACCCTTATTCTTAAAGATAGGTACCAAAACACTTTTTTTCCACTCTTCAGGCATCCTCTGACTTTCCAAAACTTCATTAAACAATCCAGTTAAAAATTCCACTGCCATTTCTCCTAAGCACCTCTATGCTTCCACTGGTATGTCATCTGGGCCAACAGCCTTTCCATTCTTCATCCTCCTCATAGCTGTCCTTACTTCCTCCTTGCTATTCTGCTTCACTTCCTGATTCACTATTCCCACATCATCCAACCTTCTCTCTCTCTCATTCTCTTCATTCATCAGCCCTTCAAAGTACTCTTTCCATCTACTCAACACACTCTCCACACTTGTGAGTATGTTTCCCTCACTGTCCTTTATCACCCTTACCTGCTGCACATCTTTCCCAGCTCTGTCCCTCTGTCTAGCCAACTGGTACAGGTCCTTTTCTCCCTCTTTAGTGTCCAATCTCTCATACAACTCTCTATATGCCTTATCCTTTGCCTTCGCCACCTCTCTCTTTGCCATGCGCCTCATCTCCTTATACTCATGTCTACTTTCTTCATCTCTTTGACAATCCCACTTCTTCTTCGCCAGCCTCTTCCTCTGTATACTCTCCTGTAGGGAGGAGCATAGGGTGACATACGAGAGTGGAGGAAGATGCACACAGGTGGATTATATCCTATGCAGGAGGGCCAGTTTGAAGGAGATTGGAGACTGTAAAGTGGTGACGGGGGAAAGTTTAGTTAGGCAGCATAGAATGGTGGTCTGTAGAATGACATTGGTGATCAAGAAAAGGAGGAGGAGTGTGAGGGCAGCACCAAGGATCAAATGGTGGAAATTGAAAAAGGGTGATTGTGAGGTGGAGTTCAGGGAAGAGTTTAGACAGGCACTGGGTGGCAGTGAAGAGTTACCAAATAGCTGGGTAACTACAGCAGAGCTAGTAAGGGAGACTGCTAGAAAGGTGCATGATGTGACATCTGGGCAGAGGAAGGGAGGGCAGGGAGACCTGGTGGTGGAATCAGGAAGTACAGCAGAGTATACGGAGAAAGAGGTTGGTGAAGAAGAAATGGGATTGTCAGAGAGATGAAGAAAGTAGACAGGAGTATAAGAAGATGAGGTGCATGGCAAAGAGAGAGGTGGCAAAGGCTAAGGATAAGGCGTATAGAGAGAGTTGTATGAAAGGTTAGACACTAAGGAAGGACAAAAGGACCTGTGCCGATTGGCTAGGCAGAGGGACTGAGTTAGGAAAGATGTGCAGCAGGTAAGGGTGATAAAGGATAATGAGGGAAAAGTACTCACTAGCGAGGAGAATGTGTTGAACGGATGGAAAGAGTACTTTGAGGGGCTGATGAATGAAGAGAGAGAGAGAGAGAGAGAGAGAGAGAGAAGGCTGGATCATGTGGGGATAGTGAATCAGGAAGTGCAGTGGATTAGCAAGGTAGAAGTAAGGATAGCTATGAAGAGGATGAAGAATGGAAAGGCTGTTGGTCCAGATGACATACCTGTGGAAGCTTGGAGGTGTTTAGGAGAAATGGCAGTTCATATATTGTGGATTCAACATGGTAAAAGCCTGTTATTGAAGATGTTGTTTTGAAGCTGTCTTTTCACCATTTTGGTTGTTTAGCAAGTTTTGAATACTCAGATGAAATACTAATACCTGTGGCGCAACGCTGTTCCAAGTATGTAAGAATGGTACTGGATATGTACAAGGGTAGTGTGATAGCGGTGAGATCTGCAGTGGGAGTGACAGATGCGTTTAAGGTGGAGGTGGGATTACAATAAGGATCAGCTCTGAGCCCTTTCTTATTTGCACTGGTGATGGACAGGTTGACAGATGAGATCAGACAGGAGTTCTTGTGGACTATGATGTTTGCAGATGACATTGTGATATGTAGTGAGAGTAGGGAACAAGTTGAGGAGACCCTGGAGAGGTGGAGATATGCTCTAGAGAGGAGAGGAATGAAGGTCAGCCGGACTAAGACAGAATATATGTGTGTGAATGAAAGGGAGAATAGCGGAATGGTGAGGATGCAGGGAGTAGAGTTGGCGAAGATGGATGAGTTTAAATACTTAGGAGCAACAGTTCAGAGTAATGGTGAATGTGGAAGAGAGGTAAAGAAGAGAGTACAGGCAGGGTGGAGTGGGTGGAGAAGAGTGTCAGGAGTGATTTGTGACAGACGGGTACCAGTAAGAGTGAAAGGGAAGGTCTACAAAAGGGCAGTGAGACCAGTTATGTTATATGGGTTGGAGACAGTGGCATTGACAAAAAGAGCTGGATGTGACAGAGTTAAAGATGTTAAGATTTGCACTGGGTGTGACGAGGGTAGACAGGATTAGGAATAAGTATATTAGAGGGTCAGCCCAGGTTGGACAGTTTGGAGACAAAGCCAGAGAGGCGAGATTGTGTTGGTTTGGACATGTGCTTAGGAGGGATGCTGGGTATATTGGGAAAAGGATGCTAAGGATGAAGCTGCCAGGTAAGAGGAAAAGAGGAAGGCTTAAGATAAGGTTTATAGATGTGGTGAGAGAGGATATACAGGTGGTTGGTGTGACAGAGCAAGATGCAGAGGACAGGAAGAAATGGAAACAGGTGATCTGCTGTGGCGACCCCTAAAGCTGAAAGAAGAAGAAGAATTACATCTTTTTCCCACTGGCCTTTCGGTAATTTTCCAGTTTCTTTTTTATCACATTCTTACTTGCTGTCATTAATAATTCCACTAACTGTTTTTGATTTTCTGGAAATCACCCTTGATATTCCATTATTAATAATTTTGACGTTAGCTGTATGTTTCCTGCATCTTCTATTCTGTGCTGTATTATCTGCGTTATTTCTTCTTTTTAGCCTTCTAGTACCCTGCAACTCCAGAAAATATGCTCCCAGTCCCCCTGTCTTTTTCACATCTCCAGTCACTCCCAGTATTCCAGGGAACATCCTAGCCAATCTACTAGCAGTGTAAAAGTATTTATGGAGACTTTTCCAAGTGAAGAATCTAAGTCTTCAGGACTTTGATACATATCTTGGGAGTCTCATAATTTCATTCCATTCTTCCTCTTTATGTTTGCATTCAGTTCCTCTTCCCATGGTCTTCTGTGTGCATCCACTTTCTCCTCTTCCGTGCCTCACACTCACTTCCTCCCTATTCTTAACAGTCCTTTGGTGAGCCTCCCCTCCTGCCTTCAAATACCTACTTTCGTTATCAGCTCTAGATCCCGCCACTCTTGTGTTCATCTGTCTCTCTCATCCTACCCCACCTACTTCTGAACCCTTGACATTCCCATTCCAGAGTATGAGCTATATTATATTCTTCTCTTATTTGTGTTCCCATGTTTTAATATTGTTTCCCAGTTTTAACTGAGACCAGTAGATCATTTTTTGCTGTGCCTTTCTCAACCTCTACAGGTCATTTTATGTATTTCTATCCTCTCACCTACCTCTAATCATTATTATCCTTACAATACTACTTCTATTCCATTTCCTTCATCTCCTGATAAAATCTTTCTGTGTTGCTTTTTCCTAATCTGTCTGCAGATTATTTTCTTCTCCTAGCAATATATCTTCTATGTCCCTTTACGATTATCCTTCCTTTTTCTCCTTAAATCATCTCCTTCCAGTCTGCCAAATAGTCTACATTTGCCATCAGTGCATTAGCTGTCTGACATGACTGTAGGTTATCCACTAAGGCTGGAATACCCAGACCCCCTATATTAGTTGGTAGTGTCAACTTCTCCCACTCCACCCTTGGCTTCACCCCATCTCAAATAAAATCCCTCATTAACTGCTTCACTTTTTCAGGAATGTGGTTTCAGCTAAATTCCGGAAGGCCTGTCCCACATATAGAAATTAGGGCATGATATACATTTCTGTCATTTGAACTCTGTAATCCATTTATAACTTTTTTGTTGACCTCTCTTGTAACTGTTTTTTTTATCCTGTCCAGTATTTTCTGGTAAGTTATTTTTTCCCATTGGTCTACCATTACTTCTGCAGGTATTTCTCTTGTGAGTCCCACATCCCTTCCATTCAGTATTTTCTGGTAAGTTATTTTTTCCCATTGGTCTACCATTACTTCTGCAGGTATTTCTCTTGTGAGTCCCACATCCCTTCCATTACTTCCTCTCTGGTTTTTGTTTCTGTCTCTACTACTAAAATTGCTTTACTTTATTTATTTATTTATTTTTTAACTAGATATTTCACCAAATTTACATATCATGGCCTATATTTTTGGGAGGTCTTGTTCATATTTTATTAACATCAGTAAAATGGCACCTGCATATGGGATCAGTTTTCTTCTCTGTCCTTAGAAAGATGCTACAGTAACAGGGATTGTGTTAACATACATTTTCTGAACTATCTGAAGTCTGAAACTCAAATGTATGTCATTATTTGGTTACTGCAATCCTCAGATCATCCCGGTGATTACCAGAAAAAAAACCCACAAATTTTATGAGGAGCATACCATAAATATGAGGCAAAAATCTGAACATTCTGTAAAAATGTAGACAGTTGAGAGGTATGATTTCTTCTGACAGATATGTTTCAAGAATCAATAAGGTGTGATTTTGTACACCTCATACAGCTTAGTCGTCTCTCTTTCTTTGTTCTTGCACCCAGTATGTTAGCATTCCATGAACGTATTCTTATTTCTGTATAACCCATTTTATCTGGAGTCTTTTTTACTTCCCTCTTCCAATTCTTCTTTTCCTATTCTTTCCTTTTGGATCCTAGTTTCCTGTTTCTTTTCCCTTCTGTCTCACTGCTCTCTGAATCTGTTTCTCATTACTATCATTTTTGCAACACCCCTCCTTCCCTACCTATGTACAGTATCCAACTATTTACAAAGATGCATGCTTTTTTAGAGAACTCTGCATACTACTTGGTATGTGTTGCATTCGGCGCCCATCCTTTGATCACTATAACAGTGCTAATATTGTGCAACAGCTGTTTGCATGCTCCAGAATATGCAGTTCCTACCTACATACTCTCTCTTCGTTGTTTCCATTGGTTTCTCCTCCTATCCGCATTCTAGCTTTGTCTGCTTCTTAGATTCTTCAGGTCTCCCTGTGTTACTGTTTTATGCTCCGACCTGCAGGTGTACTTCGCCATTTCCTGGTTACCCCATCTCTACTGTCTCTTTTTCATACTGCCCAAACCCCTAAGTCATCCCTTTCCTGCCTTCATTTGTTTCTCGTCTTTCCCCTTTTTTATGTGAAGCTTGGTTCTTAGTGTTTCTGGTTGGGACTATATTCCTATACAATGTCACTTCTCTTCCCTCTCAACACCCAAGTTCGTATTTCTCCTCATGTATATGTGGCTCATTATGCCCAGTATCAAACATCATGAATCCTTTCTCTGCCCCACTTTCCAGTTTAAACCATGTTATCACTCTTTTTACAGATCCCTTCTCTACTCTTCTTACTTTAATCCCTGCTGCTCCTGGGCACCACCTTTTGTATGAGTAATTTATGTCATATGTCTCCGCCCTTCCTTCCTGGTGCCTTCTACACAGAACTAACCTTTCACTTGATCTACATGCATACCCCTTCCTGCCTTGCACTTCAAAGGGGAACCACTCTCAATTTATATTAGACAGTGGAAACAACATAGCAACAAAGTATATTTACTTGTTTTGTTAAAGAAAAAACACAGCAGAAAATAAATTGCATATTATTCATATTATCTAATGATTGGTAATACATACGTTTCAAATGTGTACAATTAGCAAATGTCCCTCCATTCAGCGACATGGTATTTACAGTCTGTGCAGGGCTGCTAACATTTATACCCTTCCTTTTTTTGTTCTTGCTGGTCTTTCAATGTGTGTGTTATATCGACTCAACTGCATGTTTACGGTGAAACATAATATTAATGTCAATTAAATTATTAATGTCTCTTCATAAGCCAGCAGTTATTTAGACTATTGAATTTATCGTCATCCCCTCCAACCCAGTGTTCAGGTTTCTCCTTCTCTTTTCTCCGCCGACCCTCTCTCTATTTTGCACTGGTGTGGCCCTTCACAAATTCATTCTCATTTCTGTTCTGTCTTACTTTTTTCAGTGTTTCAGCATTTTTCTTTTAATCATTCTTGTTTCTTAAATAATGGGAATTATCCTGGACCCTTTTCCATCTACAATTTCTCTGCTCCTTCTTTCTCCACTTGCCCTGTTTGTTCCTTATTCTTCCCATGCCTGGTTGGTCTCCTAAGATTGCCCGGTCTTTTAATATATTCTATCACTTCTCTTGGATCAGTGAAAGTCTTGACAGCACCCTGCAAGAACACTATGAAGTTTGCTGGGTATAAGATTTGCCATCTTACCACTTTTCATGACAAGTTCACATTACTAGGATATATTTATCATTTCTCCTCATCTCATACAAAAAAATCTTGTTCCATGAAGGGAATTTCATATACTATTTTCAGCTTCTTGCCTGATTACCATAGAAGTCCATGGATCTTCTCTCTTAAGGCAAAAGTTTGAAATTGAGCTATTATGGGTCTCGCTTGCATCCCCTCCCCATATATTGGCTGCCTAGCAGTTCTGTCGGCCCTTTCAATCTGTACCTGCTTCTCAGGTATCTCTGACCATTTGGCAGTCAGTTCCCTCATAGTGTTATTGCATTTGGTTCCTTTGTTTTTTTTCCAGTATGCCGATGAATTTAAGATTTTTCCTGCAGGCTCTGCATCTGTAGCTCCCAGGCACTCCAGTCATGCCACTGTCACTTCTACTCATGCCATTAGTTCTTCATTTTCAGACATTATCTCTTTTACTGCTAGTTCATTTTTGTTTAAGGTGTCAATCACATGTTCTTTTTTTTTGCCCTAAATGGTTAGGTTCTCTTGTAAAGAGTTTTTCATTTCTCTGAATTCCTGCCATATGGTTTCCCAAGTCTCAACCTCTGTTTCAGGTTCCCCGAACCTCACCATCATTATTTGTTTAGGCTCCTTCTTGCACGTCAAAGGGAAGCCACTGTGGTTGGGACTTATGCCTTTTATTTTCAGTTGACAGCTGGTTAAATTGCTTTTACCCTGCTTAGTTACAGATGCTGATGCCTAGGCACTTCTAAAATACCTTATTTAACCCACTGTACCTACAGAACTCTGCACTTATGCTGTTTGCAGAGCGACATCATACTGGAAGCAATCAGTTTCTAACTCTAGATCTAGTCAGTTGCATATTCCTCCTAGTTGTAAAGTCAGGACTCAGTTTCTTAAAGAGGGCTAGAGAGGTACTCTCCTTGACATGAAGAGGGAGTATTCCCAAAGACTCCCCCATCTGTGGAATAGACTCTCTCTCCATGTCAAGCAGAGTACCTCTCTAGCCCTCTTTAAGAGAAACCTGGATGACTGGATGTGAAACAGAAAATATACCCCTGGGATCACACTTGTGTCCCTGCTGGAGGGGAGAAACAGGTGCTGACTTTGTGGGAACATAGTCAAAATTCTTGGCTAAGATTACAAGGGCCTACGGGCCAGTAGCCTAGTATCATCCTATGAACCTCTCCTCTTATATGAGTAACTACTTGAGCATGTAGGATCATGAACTTTAGCTGCTTTTAACTTATAATATTTATACAGACATTGGTTTGTTTGTAGACAGTCTGGCAAGGAACTTTAACACCACAGCTACCAACAAGCTATCTTGTTATTGCTATGAATTTCACAAAGGCAAGGTTGCTAGGCAGATGCAGTCTGTTCAATGCTGTTTTTAAATGTTCTTCATGCTGTCTTGTTTGCAAATGTTAGACTGCAGTCATCAGTGGAGATGCGTACAGTAGGAGTAGGTCTTTAAGTAAGATGATGTTATTTCAACAGCATGTAGTCAAGACGATTTTTGTAATTTTATATTTATTGGTATATTCACGTATTGGAACAGATAAGTAACATTTTGTGGAAATTAGTAATAATACTTTTATAATTAGTATACATTTTTAAACACCAGTGTTACTGCTTTGCATGCATGCTCGTGCGTGTTTGTGTGTATGTGTGAAATGCCTTTCTCATTTAAGAATTTTAGATTGTTTTCTGTCACTCGTAACACTAACGAATACCTCGATACAGATATACTTTAGAAATACTTCTCTGTTGGTGAGCACTATTATCTGCAGCTATTACGTTTCACAGATGCATCCAGAGAGCAAGACATTACTTCCATGCTTTTTGTTCAGTACTGTATATGTTCAGATCACGTATTAAATAACTTTAACAACCTGAAGCAGCCAAACCTTTTGATACATTATCAGCATGCTTTCTACCAATCCCACTTTTTGGATGTGAGGGCCTTACATAGAAAGGTATGTAGGTACCATCTTCTAAAGTTAAATCTGCAAGAGGTAATATTTTTCTTGTGACCTCTTCTGTAACTTCTGCAGTGAGTACATGTATGGACTAGAACATTAACTCGGAGAGCATCATCTTGTTATTCAGAACCAAGAGAGATTTAAATTTCCCACCTGGTGCAGACATTGTATTTCCAGTTTTGTAGATTGCTTTATTTTTATATTAAGGAGATTTGATTGACTTCATTTTAGTGATGCCAAATATTTATTTACTGCTTTTTTGCCCTCTAAACTGGGAGGTGGATGTCCTGTTAAGTAAAACTTCTCTAAGTCATCTTAAGACACATTTTATGCAAATTATATCTATCTACCTACAACATCACTTTTAATGTAATTTAGGTAAAATGGTTAATTTCACAAGTTGATATGAAAGACTAATCATTCTACAACATAAACTGATGATCTGCATTTATTATTTGGCTAAAGAAGTTTAAATAAAAAGTCTTGTCATTTAAAGTGTCTCAGCTGAGATATGCATTTTGGGCTTGACCTTAATATATGCTGCTTCCTGCTTGGTTCACAGGCATGGCAGTTTGCCCATTTGGAAGAGGTACCGAGCAATATGTCAGACCCCAGAATTTACATGAAGATAACATACTATTGCCTTTCCCTGCTCAGCACGTAAAGTTTTATCTTTCATCCACATGAAAAGTACTTGAAGGCTCATGGCGTCTAGCTTGCATAGCCAGTATGGTAATATAGCATGTCGCCGAATGTCTTTACAATAATTCCGCATTACATTTACTGTTGTTTGCTAAAAATAATTAACATAACAAAAAAGAACACATTTCAGAAGCAAGGGAATATAGCTTGCTCTAGCTGTTATGAATCTATGTAGGCACTGATCTGTCTCTGCAATAGGGCCATCATTCCTACCATATGTGTTTAGGTTCACTTCTAGGCTTTTTTTTAACACCCTCTGGAATAAATATGTTGGTACAGTAACAATGAAACTTACAAGTCCGTATTCTATATAGTCTATTGTAAAGTGCTGACTACAAATCTCAGCCATACTGATGTAGTAGTATCTTCATGGGTACAGCCTTCTCAGAACAAGTGTCTTGTTGTCCATTACAGGGTATAACCGACTCAGAAAAAAGAATCCAGCACCTTACAGCAGAGAATGAAAGCCTAAAGCAGGGACTCAGTGTAACTCAGGGACTACTACAGCAATTGTCTTCCATCCCAGCTCAGTCTTCTACCCTTCTGGTTAAGGTAAGCTTCCATCATCTCACTGTGTATTACGTGCTTAAAACAGACTCAGCAGGTAAGAAGGGAAAAGTGTTAATTCTAAATGGTATATTCTGTTAGTGAATAAAATGCACTTTGTTTATATGCAGAAACTCAGTAACTATGTTCAGTTTCCTTTCACTTTACTTAAAATGAAATGCATAATACGTGCAGCCCTAATTTATTTACTTAATCGTCTATATTAAGTTAACCAAGAAAATGGACTTGACTGGTCTAGCGACCCTTTTCAGCCACAATAAGGTCAAAAGCAATTCAAATTAACATAACGGAAATGGTATAAGACCAGTTTCCCTACAGCAGGTGTAAGTCAAGTGAATATATCACTATATCTGTAATTACATTTTAATAGATATCAAGTGAATTTAAAGGCACGCAGGTAGGTGCGAGCATGTGTGGGTGTGCTTTCTTTGCATGCTTTAATGGGTGAATGACAGTGATGTTCTCTTTTACTTGAAAGAAAGCTGACTCTGTTACCTGAGCTACAGGATAGAAGTGGCAACCCATATTTTCATCTTGGTTTCGTAGCATCATGGGGGTTAGCTTATTTTAAGAATGGACATTAATTGCATTTGGTGAACTATACTAGTCTAGCTGGAGTTAGCAATGTTGCCAAGATGACCAAGATGGGGGTGTTGGTCCTGTTGAGATATTATTAATTCTTGCAGCAGGTTCTTACATCCAGAAGCTCTTGCTTAACAGGAAAAAGCTTAGCAACCTTGTATATAAACTTATTATTGGAATGAAAGTCCCTGTTGGTCACTAAAGGTCTAAAACTGGTAAAATAATCATAAAAAGAAGAAAAACAAACATAACCAGCTTGACCACCATAGAAAACTATTTATTAAAATGAAATAATAAAATTGATAAATAAATACTAAAAGACTAAAAGCCAGTCCAAAAAATTCAGGATAAGCACTTACATCCTTCCGGCCTTCCTCAGATCCATAAAATGCAACAATGTCATTTCCTTATTATCATTGTCAACGTCCAATCAATTTTCTTCCATAGGGCAGTCGCCTCCTTGAATCCAGTCTATGATCAAGAAGATGACACTGCCTAGTTTATCAACCAATCATTTTCATCTCAGGAGCAGCTGTCCCTTAAGAACTGGTTTTAAAGGGACAATACCATTTAAACCAGGTGGGAGATCTGCTCATAAGTCTGCAATCCATTTGGGGAGAGTGACGTCCCCACATATTATCACATTAATAACAACGTCCTAAGCACACAATCAGTCGTGAGGGATTTGGGCACCCAGGTTAATAGCAACCTGACTTTTGACCACCATGTTGCTTCCATTGTATGGAAAGCTTTCTACATGGCCCACCTCATAAGTAAAGGTATCTTATCTAGGGACAAGGAGGTTATAACATCCCTGTATTCTTCCCTTATCAGGCCAATTATTGAGTACAGTGCCCCCTTTGGCATGTACCTTGCAAAGCACATGCAGCAACTGGAGAGACCACAGAGGTTCCTCACCAGAAGAATCCAGGGCCTCAAACATCTACCCTGCACAGATAGGCTAAAAGCCCTGTCCCTCTACTCAGTTTCATACAGACTCCTCAGAGGTAACCTCTGTCTGGCATACAAAGCAATCTCAGACCCTGCCTTGATGGGACTGCTGCATATCCACAAGTCAAGCCCCACTTGTGTAACCCACACGAGCGATCTCAACTTGGCCTGTGACATCAATAGGACTTGTTGGCGGAACAGATTTATGTCCCAGAGACTCCCCATCTGTGGAATAGACTCCCTCTCTATGTCAAGCAGAGTATCGCATTATCCCTTTTCGAGCGCAACCTGGATAACTGGATGGAAAACAGCAAATACACCCCTGGGATTCCACCTGTGTCCCTGTTGGACAGGGGCTTTGGGTGCTGACTTGTCTAAACATGGGTTAAACTCTTGGCTAGACTTATAAGGGCGTCGGGGTCAATAGCATAGTAACTTCCTATGATCCTACTTAATTTCTTCAATTTCAGTCCTGTTGCACTAAACACACATCATCCTATCAGATGTTTAGTTACATATAGTTCTGATGTTTCCCAAATATGTAACATCGTCAAAAAAAATTGGAAGAGAATTGATTGGATGTTGAATATGATAATAAGGAAATGACATCTTTGCATTTTATGGTTCTGAGGAAAGCTGGAAGTTTGAAAGTGCTTATCTTGAATTTTTTTGGACTGACTTTTAGACCTTTACTATTTACTTTATCAATTTTATTCTTTTATTTTAATAAATAGTTTTCGATGGTGGTTGAGCCAGTTGCTTGTTTTCTTCTTTTTATAGGTACATAGGTTCATAAGTGTATACTAGGCTAATGGCCCTGGGGCCTTTACAAGCCTAGCCCATTGGATTACCCTGGCATCATGCTACCCGACCTTATTTCCCAGTGCCTCTGTCGAGTAAAGCCACTGGAGTAATCCCTGGGGTGAATTTTCTATTATGATTATTATTTTACCGGGTTTAGACCTTTAGCGACCAACAGGGACTTTCATTCCACTAATACATTTGTTTGTCTTGGTCCTGTTGTTGCAGATGGATGAAGGGAGTAAAGGACAACTTAGAGCAGATGATATGTTGCATATGCTTAGAGTGAAACCATCCTTGGTACTAAATATGAATTGTGTGCAATAAGAGTTTTCAGCAAGTTCTGCTAATCCACTTCTTGTTCTTGACCTAAATGCTGAAGCACACAAGGATTCTGATTTACCTAATGAAACTGAGACTTTTGATTGAATATTTTCGGAATGTGAGAATGCTGCCTATCATTTGAAAAGGTTACATTGGCAGCTTTTTCAGCTGATGCATGCCTATATATGGGAACACCTACCCTGATTTATTTGCACAGTGGCAAGCAGTTAACATTGAAACTAGCTTTACATACATTTAACTGTTAATTGAATACTTTAGCCCACTGAAGAAAAAAACAGTGCAGTTGATTAAAAAGAAACAATTAGAACTTGAAAGTGTGATGCTCTCTGATACATTTATACATAAATTAGAAACTTTGCAGTGTAATCTTAATTTGTTTGATAACAGGATGAAAAATGTGAAAGTCATAAACTAATTAGAGATTTTCAGGATTTTAAAATTGGCAATTTGTTTCAATGGCCTTGGGATGTGACTGAAACTGCTAAGATTAAATCTGGAAAGAATAAGGACGTTTCTACTAGGCTGTCTACTACATCTGACATAGAGCCTCTAGATATACATATCATATGCAAACAAAGCAGCTGCGTCCAGTACTGACCATACTGAGCATACTGATGTGCTTAGTTGTTCAAGCGGATCAAGTACAACAGCAGCTGCTTCTAATTATGAGAAAGTGACTACAGTTCCTGCCTCTAGCTCCGAAGATGATACTGAGGCCTTTAATGTAGAAAAAGTTATGTAGAAGGGAGACTGTCGAAATGATAATCTTTGTAATTTCCAGCAGTTGAATGTAGAGACCAGACCAAAAGAAGGGGCCTCTGATCTTACAGTTTTTCAAGGGCTCCCTATATTTATCAAATAGCAACAACATTTGCAACAACAACAAAGGTCCCTGAGCAGAGGGAGGAAGAGGACAACAATGTAGCACCACTAGGAGCTATGATCAATGACTCTCTCTCGTTGTTATCTCTCAACATACATTGAATGAGACACAGATACATCTGCTGAACAAGGGTTTATCATTTATGCCAGCCCTTAGCTCAAGACTTAGTGAAAAGTGAATGTTTTGGAAGAAATATCACATTGAAGAACATTTTTGCTAGTAAGAGTGATGACCTGCCAATCAATAGATTCGAAAAGCCAAGTACTTTTTTTTGCCAGTTCCACATCCTGCTGTAGAATTATTTATGTGAATGGGTGAGAAGGATGTAGCTGAATTACATCAGAATAATGATTGCAGAGGTTTTCACAGCCTCATCAGCGATAAACTAAGAGCATTGCGACAATTGATGAATGATGAAAGGATAGTCATCAAGCCTTCTGATAAAGGAGGTGCGATAGTTGTGCTGGATACCGATGACTATCAGAGAAGAATGTATAACATGCTGGCTGATACTCAAACATATATGAAGATACCCAAATGGGAAATAAACAAAAAGGTTAAAATGTTCATGGTATTTTATAAGACTTGCTCATGACAAGAACTGTTACACAGGAGAGGTATGATTACCTTAGGGTTGAACACCCATACATACCAGTGATAAATGGACTCCCTAAGAGACACAAGAGCTCCCACGACCCACCCATTTGACCTATTGTTTCAAGTAGGGGATGGGATACTGAACCTGTTTCTATGTATGTCAAGCACTGTTTGAAAAGATTACTACTGAAAGCTAGTACAGTTCTGTGAGATGCTTCCCATTTTTGGAGACATTATACCAGAAATTGAAAATGGTTGACTTACTAACTTATAGACCTGGACTTACGATGGTTACTATGGATGTTCACAGTCTCTTTACTGCCATTCCCAATGAACATGGGATATCTGCAGTTAGAGACTTCATACATACGCAAGCTGAAGAAGCAAAAGCCGGTCTATTTATTTGTACTTTGCTGAAACTTATTCTTGAATATAATATCTTTTTATATGAGGATGATTACTATTGGCAGAAGTGGGGGGTTGCCATGGGCACCTCATGTGCCAGTAGTTATTCTAACATTATCTTGGCTCAGTGGGAAATGAGGTATATATTTAATGAGATCAATCCATGGGTGAATGACATTATATATTATGTTTATTTTGTGGACAATTTATTCCTTATATGATAAGGAGATGAGACCAACCTTCTTCATTTTGTAAAGTATTTGGAGATGACTACCACCTTCTTAGAGTTTGATGTTCATAAGTCAAGAACAGAAGTAAGTTTCCTTGATGTCAGAATCACTAGAGATGAAACAGGGTATTTCAATATGGCAGTTTACTGCAAGAATTGTTGGAGAAATCACCTCTTGCATAGGATGAGTATTCATCCAGGACATATCTTTCCACAAATAGTGAAGGGACAATTTATTTCTGTATCAAGACTTTGTACAGATACGGGAACTTATGAACATGAGAAACAACTCTTTCGCATAACTTTCAAGAACAAGGATATAGAAGTTAGGATGCTCAGCTCCATACCATGGAAACACGAGGGTTAAGGAATACAAAAGTATGCCTCTTCTTTTTTGATAAGATGGATAATATTGGAGATAGCCAAGAATGTGAAGAAGAAGAGTGTCCTATCAGATGTTTACTTACATATAGTTCTGATGTCTCCCAAATATGTAACATCATCAAGAAAAATTGGTCTATTCTAACTGTAGATAATAACTTGAAACATATAGTAGGTGAGACACCTCGTTTTTGTTTCAAAAATCACATGAATCTTAAGAGGTTGCTCTGTTACAAGAATGTGAAGAGATCTCTAAGTTTACAGCCTTTAAGGAAAGGCACCTTTTCATTTGGAAGATATAAGGCTTGTAATAGTATCAATACCATTAATGAATTCACGCACCCTAATACTCACAAACGATACTGACTTAACAAATATGTAGATTGTAATACCAGGAATGTGGTTTACATTGCTACATGTACCTGCTGTCCTTGTTATTATATTGGCAAAACCAATAGACCTTTCCAAGAATGTATCCTTCTGAATGATATGAATGGCATCAGAAATAAAGTCCAAAGCAATGCCCTCTCACAGCACATTATGTCCAACCCTGACCATACGTTTTTGTTTATGGTGTTAGAAATTGTTACTGAAAGCTTAAGAAGAGGTGACGTGCAACATGACTGAAATTGAAGCAATTTTAAATGGATTGTAGACTTATTAGCAGATCGCTCACCTGGTTTAAATGGTATTATCCCCAATTCTTAAGGGGCAGCAGCTCCTGAGATGAAAATGATTGATTGATAAACTAGGCAATGTCATCTGCTTGATCATAGGCTGGATTCAAGGACGGGCTACCCTATGGAAGATAATTGATTGGGTGTTGACTATGATAATAAGGAAATTACATTGTTGCATTTTATGGATCTGAGGAAGACCGGAAGGTTGAAAGCACTTATCGTGAATTTTTGGACTGACTTTTAGTCTTTTAGTATTTACTTTAGGGATTTTATTCTTATATTTTAATAAATAGTTTTCCATGGTGGTCAAGCCAGTTATCTGTTTTCTTCTTTGCATATAAATTCCAGCTACCCAATAGTTTATCATACCAACCTGTATGCTGATTGAAGCTAAAGATTGAGCTGATGCAAATATCCAGTTACATAAATTTATGTACATGATCAGTAGACACCTACAATGTGTTTGTGATGGAGGTGATAGACTGGCATATAAATTCACACCTGCTGCAACCATTTTATATGCAATGGACATAAGTTACAATCTCACAGTCATATGTTGACCACTAAGTAATCTGTAATGTGTGGCTGGCCTAAAAATCGTATGATGAATGCAAAGTACTGCCTCAGGTTATTCTTAACACCTACCACATCTAAATGAACTTTACACTTTAAAGCTGTAGAACAGAGTTATAATCACTAGCTCCCCAGGATTTTGTAGACCTTGGTCTGAACTAAGTGTTTCTAGTGCAGATCTGCTGACAGTAACTGAAATAGTTAACATATTTTTACAAGTATTAATGAGGTCTCTCCAGGGCCAACATCCCACCCCTGTCTTCTTGACAATATTGTCATTTCCAGCTAGACCAGTTTGGCACACCAAAATGCAACTACTTTTCACCCTTTAAAATAAGTTAACAATTAAATGTTTTTATGGTAGCAGTTGTTTTAAGCAGCTATTCCTCAAATGGTGGATAACATTTTTGAAAATTTATAAATAATAACCTGAGTCCGCTACAATAAAGACTATCCAATAATCCAAGGTTGACAGGCAAACAAACGTAAAAAAGTATAGTTTTATTGTCCAAAGATTAACAAATAAACGTAGATCCCTTACAACGTGAATTGAGCGCTTTCGTCTCCACAAACCGGAGACTTCATCAGAATAAAATGGTACAAATTGGGTTCTCTTTTATATTCTACCTGTGTCATTAAATTGTTTAATTTAATTAATTAATTAGTTAATTGCATACTTGAATATTAAGTCCTTCCTAGTAACAGTCCTTAATTTAAAAAATACATACATCTATACTTCCATAACACAAAATAAAACCATAATAGTTGTTGAAAATGCAGTTGCAATCTGTTTACTGCATGTTCACATAATTCACCTTGGAACCACATTATTTAAATGCTCTATTTGATCATTGTTAACTTATATATACAAAATTTAACTAATTTTATGAGAGGGGAAGAGGGGAATATTGCAAGAATGTATAGCAAGAAATATACACACAATATGAGCAATATATAAAAAAATATACTTCTGTTAAGCATATAAATAAGTAAGGAATGTGTTTAAAATGTATTATGAATAAATAAGATAAGTGAATGTAGTAAATAAATATAGTAAATATGTATACACATATACACAGGGTCCCTTTGACGCTGCACATGGCTCCAAATGTATTACCTAAAACCCAGAGTTTGATGCTCTAAATTGTACACGAGCAATATTAAAATAATAGATAAAATAGAATGGGAATTAATAAATACACAGCGTTATTGTATGAAAAATCATGGTGGATATTGTGAGCTATTGTGAAGTACACATTAAATAGAATAAATATCAAATTACAATGTATATATATTTTACAAAAATGAATAAATAAATGAATAAGTGAGTGAATGAATAAATACATTAATAAATGGATAACAAAATCTATATAAAATTAATTGACAATTATATTTCCATTATTGTAATATTGCTCATGTACAATTTAAAGCATCAAACTCTGGGTTTTAGGTAATACATTTGGAGCCATGTGCAGCATCAAAGGGACCCTGTGTATATGTGTATATATATTTACTATATTTATTTACTACATTCACTTATCTTATTTATTCATAATACATTTTAAACACATTCCTTACTTATTTATACGCTTAACAGAAGTATATTTTTTATATATATTGCTCATATTGCGTGTATATTTCTTGCTATATATTCTTGCAATATTCCTCTCTCATAAAATTAGTTAAATTTTGTATATATAAGTTAACAATGATCAAATAGAGCATTTAAATAATGTGGTTCCAAGGTGAATTATGTGAACATGCAGTAAACAGATTGCAACTGCATTTTCAACAACTATTATGGTTTTATTTTGTGTTATGGAAGTATAGATGTATGTATTTTTTAAATTAAGGACTGTTACTAGGAAGGACTTAATATTCAAGTGTGCAATTAACTAATTAATTAATTAAATTAAACAATTTAATGACACAGGTAGAATATAAAAGAGAACCCAATTTGTACCATTTTATTCTGATGAAGTCTCCGGTTTGTGGAGACGAAAGCGCTCAATTCACGTTGTAAGGGATCTACGTTTATTTGTTAATCTGTGGACAATAAAACTATACCTTTTTACGTTTGTTTGCCTGTCAACCTTGGATTATTGGATAGCCTTTATTGTACCGGACTCAGGTTATTTTTGAAAATTTACCAGGTCTAATATCAGCCACAAAGAAAGGTTTAAATATAGTTAATAATAAATAACAAAAGAACAAGACAATACTCAGTAAGTAATCAGTTACATCATAGTTCAAAATCACAGGAAATATTTAAAACAGCATTGCAGGATAGTCTCAAATGATTAAAGGAAACATCTAAGCTATACCTTATTATATTCCTACCTGAATATAAAAGAGTTAATATGCCCTAAAAACTTATTTACAGAACAACAAGCAGGCAGAAGTGGTGAGTGGATGTTCTTGTTGGGTGAAAGACAAAATATGAAATGCCCTCTTTCTCTCTCAGAGACTTCTTAAATTAATATCAAATATTACTGCTGGGTGGCTTGCATCATGACATCACTTTTTGTCACCTGACTTCAGTTCCCAAGGTAAACCCCTGTTGTTAGAAAATCAGAATTTGGCATCGCCCTGTGAAAACACATAGCCTTCAGATGTTTGCAGCTGCTAGGATACATAAAACAATAAAACACTTACAGCACAATGCAGAAGGCTTGCTAGTTTTAGACATCCTGTCCCCTTGCTGCATTGAAACTAACTTTTATGACACAATAATAAAACAATTTAATTTCAACTATTTTCTTGAAGTTTTGCATGTTAACCCTCTATGTTCTAATTCCCACTGTTAAAACATATACATTTACACAAGTATAATAGTTTATATACATTTCTGTTCTTTTCCACTAGGGTACACTGTGGACACATCCTTAAGCTTAGTACTTTACACACAATTCTGTACCAGCAGCTTGATACACACATAACACACAGTTATAATATAGTGGTAACACAAGCAATTGCATCACGCTGGTATTCACAAATGACATATAACTATTTACAAAATTCCAGATAATTGAGCTGGCAGTATCTCCTTCTGTTACACTTCTATGTAAATCATATTAATATTCAGAAATGACATATAATTACTTACAAAATTCCAGATAGCTGGGCTGGCAGTGTGACAATTAGTAAAACTGTTTATCTGAAATAAAAAAAAAACTAAGCAATATAAATAAAAAAAAATGAATATACAAGCAGGTGTACACTTGCATGGATTTTTACAGACAGTGTAAAAACGAACTATCAAACATCTTATCTAGGCATATTACTATCATTAGCTAAACATTTTGCTAAATGCTATTTGCCTCTTATCTATATATTCAAACAGTGGATGTAAAAACATTCAGAAAAATAAATTCCAGCCTTCTGATTCAGGGCTGCTGTCTACTATGCATACTTCAGAAGCAAGGCAAAACTAAACTGTCTCACTAGATGGACTTACGAAACAGATAGTAAACATGAAAAATATTTGGATGAGGCATCACAGGAGCCTTTTGAATTTGGTTTTGCTACTCTTGTATATGAATGTGTTTTGAATTGGGCCATAGCTTCAAAAATAAAACTAATAAATAAAATATAAATAAAATTTAAGTAATGCAATTTGGAATATTTTTTAAATTTAGGATACACCAAGCTGCCACCTTCCCCTTCCTTATCAACAGCTTATATTTTTAGAAATGGTCCCCTGTCTCTTCCAGAGATCATTGAAGCAGTGGTAGCAGTGATTTCAGGTATAGCTGCAGCTGTACCACCTCCAGTAGGGTAAAGCAATCATCTTTCTGAACAGTTTTTCAAGAGTTCTTAAGGGACTCTTTATACCACCTCTAGAGCATTTTTTCTGACTGTTTCTGTGTACTGTCATTCAGTAGAAATCCACCTGCATTGTACCTTTTTAGAAGTGATGTTGAAGTAATCATTTAAAATGTTGGAACTGGCTAGAGCGAGTCCCAAAATGCAGACACTGAATGGCTAAAAGATCAGACTTACATATACTAAGCCTGCAATACTATTTCTCAGAATATTCCCTTTTCTCCAATGTATGTCAGTCTCTGAGTTGGTATTTATATAGTTGGGGGGGGGTAGGGTGTTTGCCCCCCTGCAAAAAGAAGTTTTAAGGCGAAGAGCGATTTTTGAGATTTGCTCTTCTCTGTGTTTTTTGGTCGTTTTTCATCTTTTTAGCACTTGGCATTTTGACAGCCAACATTTTAATAGGGAGCTTATGTTGACAATGAGAACTTCTCCTGTTTATGTTAGAATATAAAAAAACACCTAAGCAAGTGAAGGCCACTGAATTGTATAATGTGAAGGAATACAGCATAATCACTTTATGGATGCATACTGAATGGCAATGTAAAATGGCATCCAAACTCAGGGAGGACACCATAATGATTTTAACTTTAATATGTTTAACTGCAAGTGCATGCTTATAATATTACATCACTGTATTATAATGCAGTAATCAGTATTATGTGACATGCTGAGTATGCACAATGTATCCTGGGATGGATAAGGTCATGCACATTTGTCTTTGCAACTTATTTTTACATTTTTGCAGTGCAGCATAGTAAGGGCTACTCACACAGCCATATTGAACAGTATACTTTGGCACTGTAAGTCTGTGGTACACAATTTAATCTGTCCAGTTTGTTCCCTTCACAAGCATGAGATGGTAGAAAATTACTTTACCATAAGATGATCTGGTTCATCGCTTGGTGTCCAGGCACAGTTTGACAACAGCCCAGTCAAGTTTGAAGCTTCCAGTGAGAGACGTCAGGCAAACTTGTCTAAGGTTCTGTCTCAAAATGAATATGGTGCAACCTGCATGAAATTGCACAGCATTGATTATAATTTACAACACAGGATTACATGTCGTGAGCAGTAAATGGGACAAAAACAAATAAGTCATGGCAATGATACTGTAGGGCAGATGCCAATTTCAGACTGAAAGTTTGGATGAAAAGGGGAGTATCCACTGCAACAGTGTATTGTTTTTGTTGTGTAAGTCCTTGATATTGGAGGGAAATGTTATAATATATTTTAGAATGAACATCACCACATATGTATTTTAATCCAGAAGACTGACAGTAAGTTACCTGCTGCAGAATTAACTGCAGAAGGCAGGGTGGAATCTCTCTCAGTTGATTCATTAATTTGATGAGTTCATTTGACTACAATATAAAGTATATTTGTGTAGAGATCATATCATTCTTATCATATGGTAATAGTCTTATTTCAGACCGAGGCTACAGCAGTATTCATACCTGAGGGCAGAAGAAATAAACCAGTATATTTTCATGCAGGATCCATCAAGGGATTGCAGGCACTATATGTTGCATAAACATCAGTTTGTGTAAGATGTTTTGTGTGTCATAAATAGACGAATTATTCTGGATATGACAGTTCTAGTAACATTTTATATATTTTGCATGAAACATTTCCCTAGCTAGTGAGTAAAGTTAATTTTTCTGTATGCAAATGTTTGACATTCACAAACGCTATTTAAATTGATGGCTGTTAAAGTGAGGATCAGTATTAGTTTTCAGTGTATTTGTTGTTGCAAAATATTGCATAAAGAGCTGGGACTGTTGAATGGAATGTTGTGAAAACTACAAGTTCTACCACTGAGCAACCTGAAGAGTCACATAACTAATAAGTATTCTTTGTTGTACACTGATACACATTAATAGTGTAGAAATCGTGTCTATATCATGTTATCGAAAGTTTACTTAATCAAATCAATAAAGGTTGAACTTTACTGATCGATTAAGTAAAACATCGAATAACGTAAAAAAACAAAAAAAAAACAAATTAAAAAAAAAACTAAATGGTGTAGGCAGGGGTGCAAGCCCACCTGCACCCACTACGTGGGGGGCTGCACCCCTCCACCCCCCCTACTTAAATATATGAACTCCGAGACTGCACTACATTGCAGTAAACAGAAGTCTCCCCTTACGGAGATTTCTGTTTACTTGCACAATGTTCTTCTCTTTCGATATTATCGTGCCGACAATATCAGACTCGATATTGTCATCTTACGACAATGTGAAGAAGACCAGTCTTCAGTTTTCCTAGATATTCCGATATGTGTATTAGACCAGCCTTATTTTGCTTTGCTTTGACTCAACAAGACAAACAGTTCATATTTTTTAAGATTAGGTCACAGCCTCTTCTGTTTGTTTTTTACATTGTGTTCTCATGTTCACACATTGTTTTACTATCTTATATTTCTATGTATTTTGATCTTCTTTCTGTATAAGGAAAACACCTACCTTTACCAATGTTTAAATTTCTATTGTAGATTACAGGAACTAAGAGACTATATTCCTTTCCTCTAGTATGTGAAAAATAACTTTTATTACTCTGATTTTCTCTCTGAAATCTTATTAAAAACAGCCTTTAACTGAAAATGCTTCTTTTGACATTTGAACTATATGTGCAAAGGCTTCTCTTGGCTTTATGCAATTCTGGCATTTTGTTTAACTTGTTGATCTCATGTTTTAATGTATTCATGCAAGGTGTGTTTGTCACTATCTTTATCTCTTTATTTAATATACTCAGTTCTTTTCTATTAGGGCGTTGGTTTCCTCCTGGTGCTCCGGTTTCCTCCCACATCCCAAAGACATGCTGTAGGTGGATTGGACACTCTAAATTGGCCCTAGGCATGAGTGTGTGTGTCTTCCTTTGAAGGTTAGGTGCCGGGCTGGCAACTCGACACTGTAAAAGTCTACTGCCAATCATGAGCGGACAGGTGATCCACTGTGATGATCCCTTACTGGGAAAAAGAAGACAAAGAAGTTATTTTCTATTAGGTCTGCTTGTCACTTAATAATACATAGATGTTCTACTTTATCTCCATATTTTTACTTCTCTATCACTGCTTTCGGTTATACTTCTTACATGGATTCTGCTACTCTGTCTTCTTGACTCTTGCATTCTGAGATCTGTTTTCTCTGTAATGTTTATCGATTACAATTTTGCATTATCCATCAACATTTTTCTTGTATTTTGTGTATCATTTAACAGGGCCTGGCACAATTCTTTATATTCAAGATGATATTGTTTGCCACAATATTTGCCTTGTCTTGTAACTGTCATATGCGGATTTAGAGGGTGGTGCCACCAGTGTTAAAGCTCCCCCATCAATGCTTATGTTAAGATGTAATCAGCCAACAAATCCTAAAATAGTTTTGAATCAGGGTGTTTTGTTTTATGGTTTCATCTGTGAACTGCAATTGTAGGTAAGCTCTTTTTTCATTGTTGGCCTTTTTATTGTGAAAGTGGTCTAAATGGAGGTGTGAAATGTTGCCATTAGAACAATTAACTGAAAATTCTGAGAAATATTCTCAAACTTTGTAGGTAAAATGTGAAACTCCCTACCGACCATGCTCACCTCAGAACCTTCACTCCTACAATTCAAAAAAAAGCTTAAACCCCATATCAATACTCTCTGGCAATGTCCCTGTTCCACACCTGATTAACCACTATCATTTACCCTTCTCTTACTTCACTATCCTTAACCGCTTTTTAACAAGGCGCCTCGCCTTTGTAACTGACCTATGTTTTTTTTTTTATATGCTGCTGTTATTTTTTTCCCAAGATGTGATGTATCTTTATATTGTATTTAGAACTCAACTATCTTCCTTTTTTGCATTAACAATGTTCATATGTCTGTTATGTACCTGGAGCTTTTCTCCCCGGACCTCCGCTGAAAATGGACATGTATCCAGTCGGACTCTCCCGGTTAACAAATGTAAAATAAATAAATAAAAATAAAAATCAATTGAAAACATTGTACAGCTCAGCAGAATAAATTCTGAAAAGTAGTCTGAGCCTCCAATTTGTAACAGTAAAACATGATAATCTAGAGTTATTTTTGTTTCAGTTAGTAAAATATATAATATTTTTGTGACTCTCAGATAATACTTTGTATATACCAAATAAATGGACCCAAAAGAAAAATAAAAGTTACACATCAAATAAATAAATAGTATTACATATAATTACAAATGATAGTATATTAAATAAATAGTACGTTAATGCTGTTTCTTTCACGTCCATCTGATGATGTAATATTTATTGGTATATACATATCTACTTCACATAAGAATTCAGTAAATGATATTATATAATATCAATGCAATATTTTATTGTTTGGTAGTGTTATCCCTCAACTGTTGATATAAGCAGTCTTTTTTTTTGAGATAAAGATGTCATTGAAGAAAATAAGTGCAAATATATATACATAAGTTCATAGGTGTTTACTAGGATAATGAACACAGAAATCTTTTTAAGCCTAGCCATGTATCCCAAATCTCTAACAAGTTCTGGTACCTTGATAAGTGTAAGCTACCTGTGTCCATTAGAGACATAGGTGCCAAACCAGAAGTAAAATTCCAGTTCTCCATCCAGTTGTCCAAGCTTCACTTGAATTCAGTTGGGGAGGATTTCTGCTTCACATGGATGGGGAGCCTGTTCCAGAAAAGGAGTAGTCTCTAGGATACACACCTGCATCTCCAGCAAGTCCTGTTTATGTCACAGCCAAGGTTTAAGTCTTTATAATGGGTAATTCTGGTGATGTTTGTTTTGTAGATATGCAGGATGTCCATCATAATAGGGTCTGATAATGCTTTGCATGCAAGGCATAGATCTTCCTTCAACAGCCTATAGGAGATAGAATACAGGGACAGGGCTTTTAGGTGGTCTGCACAGGACATGTTATTCATGTCCTGTATTATTTTAGTGAGGAACCTCTGTGGACATTCTAACTGTTGGATGAGGATGATTAGGTACATGCCAAGGGGGCTTTGTACGCAATGATAGGTCTAATGAATTCTGAATACGAGTCTATATTAGAACATCGAAATCTCACAATTTCGAATGTTCTAATATTGATCCCTATTCACTGAACGCTAAAAATAGCGTAATGACAGAAAATCAAATGTTTTCCTAGGGAAAGAATTTGGTTGTCCATTTCTGTCGTTTCGCTATTTTCAGTGCTGTTGTGGAAAGTTACGGGTTGGGTTCAGGTAAGTGTGCGATTGGGCGTGGGTTAGGTGAGTTAGGGTTAGGATGTGGATTAGGTATTTGTGCAATTGTGTGGATGTGAGGGTTAGGGCGGGTTAGGTGAGTTAGGGTTAGGGCGCGAGTGAGGTGAGAGTGCGATAGTGACGGACCTTAGGGTTAGGGTTTGGGTTAAGGTAAGTGGATAGTTAGTGGTGTTTGTACAGTTTAGTGTAGGGTTAGCTGTAAGATTTTTAGGTGTATGTGTGCGGATTGCTGTTTGTTTGGAGTGTTTGTGCTGTGTGTATGTGTTTTGGAACAGCACATTTTTTCCCTAGGAATAAATTTGCTGTTCTGCATGCTCGATGTTGTCAGCATTCGCTGAAAAGGGGTCAATGTTAGAACATTCGAAATTGTGAGATTTCAATGTTCTACTATAGACCCCTGAATACAGTGAATCAATGACCTCTTTGGACCTAGATGCCATACCTTTGTTTATAAATTGCACAGTGTAAAATGATTTCATCACTGTCATGCACACATGATGGTCAAAGGCTAGATTCCTTTCTATGTGTGTCCCCATGTCCCTGACTACTTGGTCAACTCTTTGGGGGGTATGTTGCCAATATGGTACTTACCAGGAGTGACTGACTTCCCAAAGGATCCTACTATGTATTTCTTGGTGTTTATTTTTACTCCATGGTTCTGATAACAGTTATTTGTCTGTATCAGCCCTTCTTGGAGATCATTCATGTCAGTGGGGGATTCTATGAATGCTCATGATTTATAACCCTCTGCAAATTTGGTGACCCAGAGGCCTTTGGCTTTGACTTCAGAGAAGTAGATGCCTAAAAGGAGCAGTCCCAGGACTAATCAATGAGGGACTCTGCTGGAGAATGGCCTCTTTGCAGAGACGGACCCCCAATTCTAGCTTTCCGGGTCCTAACTGTGAGTCTGCTGGCTATCTACTAGGTGGCATTATGGTTTATACATAACTTCTTGAGTTTGTCCACATTGTCCGAGTGGAATATTGTGTTAAATACCTTGGTCAAGTCAAGGTGGGCAGTGCAAAACATTTTGCCCTCATTGACTGCTTTGGTTACCTTCTCAAAGAAGTCTTCCAGGTTGAGTAGACATGATCTGTCCTTGATAAAACCAAACTGGGTTGAGTACTATATCTGGAGGTTTCCTATGTCATTATTGATAATTTCCATGATAACTCTTTCCATTGTTTTGCATATGAGACTAGTGAGACTTACGGGAATATAGTTCCAGGGTCCATAGATAGCCACCTTTGTGCAGAGGGATGATGGCTGCCATGCTGCACAGTGAGGCACGAAGCCCGTTTGGAGTTTACAGTTAACTAGTGATTCCTAAAGGGCCTGATGGGTCATGTTTCATGCAAGGCAGCCTGAGATATTGTCAGGGCCCATTGGAGCAGTGTCCATGGCCTTAGAGAGAGCATTGAAGACTTGTTTCTTAGTGATAGGTGAATTATATTTGATGGTATTTTCAGAGGGGTGGCTGGAGGAGGAGAGGGGGTAAAGTTAGAGCTACACTTGTCTGTCAGTAGGTTTGCTATATTTTCTGATTAGGTGTAGGTGGCTCCATTAACAATGATCTTTGCATACAATTGTGTATTGCCTTTGAAGTTATGGATGTAGCTAAAGAGTGTCTTGTGGTTATCCTTGGTTGGCCTGGGTGGCCAGATTTACCTCAAATTTGGCTTTGGTAAACTTTCCAAGGTGGCTGCATACTGATTAACAGCTTAACTTCAGCTCTCCCAGTGTGCAAAAAAAGAAATGAAAAGACAAAGGCCAGGAACTCTTGTCAGTTTTAGTAAATTCAGTTACTGGCTAGTAAGTACACTGCTTGGATGCCAACAAAGAAATACTAAGACAGCCTGAAAGAAAATACTAGAAAAGGTGAAGAGAAAACAGTGGCTGTGAAGAATCCTGCAGCTGTTCAGCAAAAAGCAGTGCAAGCTCCAGCTTTGGTGCAAGACATGACTTCCAGTAACCTAGAGGAAAGAATAAGTCAAATGTGCTTAGAGCTGATTAAAATAAATGAAACACTGAAGGAGTGCACCAACTCAAATAATAAAATGCTAAAAAATGGAAAAGCCTCAAACAGATATTCAGATGAGCTTATAAAACTGCAATAATCATAGGTCAAAATAAAGAAAAGGCTGGCTGAGTATGAGATTGTTCAAGAAAAGATGTTTCAAAAAATGGTAGCATTTTACCAAAAAGGCTCATGTAGACTCTGCTACACTTTGCTGTGAAGGAAAGGTTAGTTTGCTTTTATTTTTTGTATTACTTTATTGCCTTTCTATATTTTGAATACTGTGGTTTGTTTTCTTTACCTTGTGTTTTACTTGCATTCTGCTTTAATAGTATATTAAAACTTCAGAAGAGACCACAGCTCTCTCTCTTCTGAGTCAGGCAGAATGAGATTTTTTTTCTTGCCCTCCCGGCCAGTTACAGTTGTCTTGTTAAATACCACTGTCTTTCTAGTTTCCTGCCTCTTATGTTAATCTGAACATATATGTAATTTCCTCAATACTTTCACTGGCTTGTGTGAGTAATCACAAAATCATCATTTTTGAAATCCCTCCCCTTCAACTATTTAAATTTATTGGCCATCCTACTGTATTCCATAGTACCAGAATACAAAAGTGACCACCCCTTTCAACCCATCTTGCTGTTTTAAAAATAGTAACTCTCCACTAAACCTTAACTTTTTAAACAGGTAAAACTTAAGTTACCTACTTTCACATCTAACTTCTCTAGTGCACACTGCAGTGTGCATTTTTTTTTCATCTTACCTTTAAGCATCCCTGTGACTAGCACTTGCTCTAATACCTGCTGGAAAGCACTAGGAAGCCTTAAACTGATGCAAGCACTCAACTCTCCTTGTTAATAAGGAGAAATTAATAGTAGGCACTCAGCAGCCTATAATTGCAAAGTACCTTGCTAAGGTAAGGGAAAACAGCTCCTGTACTTTACAAAAAAAATAAATAAAAGCACCAAACCAAGCATGTCCAAGGGTCAGCTTCCGGTGATTTCTCCTGTCCACCTGGTGAATCTGGGCATACTGGGGCAGTGCAGCAATTGCCTCATGTACACAGACAACCCTCTCCTCCTACCACCCAACACTACAATCTGTGAGAGATGCACTTACATAGCCAAAATGGAAGCAAAGCTCTCTCCACCCAAGATTGTGCTAGACAGTCAAGAGGAGAAGGTTATCACCCACACTACACCTCAAGCAACACATAGCCCTTCTAAACCCACACCACCAACACCCACATATAGAAACAGTAAATCCACATATGCAGAGGCCCTTAACTGTAACCTTCCCAAGCACCAAGGACATCTGAAGCTGAAACACAAACACCAATCACAACCAAAGTGTCACATAGTTCACAACACCAGTGTGCCACCCAGCAACAGCCCCTAAGGCAAGACAATGTACCTAACAATTTAGTCATAGGTGACTCTATAGTCCAGCACACTGATGTCCCTCTCACCAGGTTGAACAAGGAGAAAATTACACTCAGCTGCCTGTTGGGTGCCAGGATCCACCACATAATGCATGCACTCAAGTCACTCCACAACAAGTACAGATATGATTCTGTCATTGTCCATGTTGGAGTGAATAATTTGAGACGTACCTCCCTGGACTACATAAAAAGAGACATGGAAGAGCTCTCGGCTCATGCGGCCTAGGCAGGTATGACCCTAGCCCTGAGTAGCATCCTGCCTTCGCCCAGAATGATACCACAATATAAGGACAAAATGATTGACTTCAATAATTGGCTAAGCTTCTGGTGTCATTCAAAGGGGATCCAGTATCTGTCTGCCTGGGACGACATGATTGACAGACCATGATGCTTTCCCAGAGATGGTCTGCACCTGTCGCCCCTGGGATTCAGGTTACTGGCTAAGGCTCTTGCCACCCCTATAGTGCCTTTTTTAGGCAAAGTTCAAAGGGCAAAACCACCACCGTAACAAGTACAAGCAAGCAAAATCTGAAGGTAATGCTACTCAATGCTAGAGGTCTAAACCTCAAAATGCACTCTCTCGAGGCACTCCTAAAAATGGAGAACATCGATATCTGTGCAGTAACTGAGACCTGGTTCAAGGCTCCAGAGAGCACCCCTGCAATACCTGGCTACAACTTTTACCACACTTTTCGGCCTCCAAACCAGGACCGAAACACTAAAGGTGAGGGAGTGTCAATATTCAGCAAGGATATTCACACCACCAGGCTAGTTGCCCAACACAATGCGTATGAAATTCTCCAGGTGCAACTAACACTAGGTAAGACTGCATTCCAAATTGTAGCTTGCTACAGATCCCCCACCATACCCCAAGATTCTCATTACACCTTTCTAAACGTACTGGAAAATATTAAAATAGAACCAAACACCCTAATACTGGGTGATTTTAACTACCCTGCCATTAACTGGGAAAACTACTCATGTACCAACGCCTTTGCCCAACGGTTCTTGGAATTCATAAATTCCAATGCCTTGGATCAACTAATACATACTCCCACCAGGGGCTCCAATATCCTAGACCTGGTCATTATCAACATGGGAAATCGATGCTCCGCACATATGGTCACCCCCTTGTTAGTCAGGTCTGACCATAAGCTAATCACCCTTAACATCCACATCCCACCCCCACCCCCCAGTAAGGAAACCCCCATAAAAAACTTCTCCAAAACCAACTTTCTGCTACTCAAGTCAGAAGTGACAAACTTCATGACACCCATGCAGACGGGAACTGAAAGTTCATCTGCTGAATCCTACACTAAGGCACTGTGTGAGCACAGCCACTCATGCATGAATCGTGCCATCCCAAATAGAACCAAGATGCTCTCATCCAAAAAAAGGAAGCCAATCTGGTGGTCCCCTGCCATAAACAAACTTTACAACAAAAGGAAGAAACTGTTGCAGAAAAGAGGAAACTCCCAGGATGCAAAAAAACTCCCTTAACATCCTCAGTAAGAAACTGAGATCCCTCATAAAATCCTCCAAAGCTAGTTACGAAAATAAAATTGCCAAAGATTCCAAAGACAACTACAAGGCGTTCAGTAACTTTGTCAAGAAACTAAATAGCAATGCTCAAATCTGCTCTGAGCTAAAACAGAATGGCATTAAATATACTGATCCCAAGGATATTGCCAATATCCTGGCAGATCGATTCAGTGCCAACTTCATTCCCGTCTCACCCCCTAAATGGCCCATCTCAATACAGGAAGATTGCCAAATTCTGGTAATAATGGCCACACATGTAAAAAACGCACTCTTCAAAGCTAAGAATACAGTATCCATGGGACCAGATGACATCCCGGACTGTGTACTACATGAACTACAATATGAAATGGCACCTCACCCAAGTGTCATGTTTAATCATAACCTCATCTCAGGTTTCATGCCCACTGAGTGGCGCAGAGCTACAGTTATCCCATTCCACAAGGGGGGATCCACCTTTGATCCCAGAAACTACCATCCCATCAGTCTGACAAGCCTTATCTGCAAGGCCATGGAGCGTATTATCATGGAACTTATAAACAAAGACATTGGCAACCTTCAAACACTGGACCCCACCCAGTTTGGCTTCGTGAAGGGCCGATCCTGTCTCCTGAACCTGATTGACTTCTTCAAATCAGTCTCCAGAGCCATGGACAAGGGTAAGGTGGTCCACACAGCCTATCTAGACCTTGCCAAGGCCTTTGACACCATCTCCCACTCTGGAATCACAGATAAACTTACTAAGCTGGGCATTAATCTATACGCCACCCAATGGGTTGCTAACTGGCTTACTGATAGAACCCACACTGTAAAAGTAGCCAACTCCAAATCCAGCTCCAGACAAGTGACAAGTGGAGTACCTCAGGGTTCAGTCCTGGGACCACTCTTGTTTGGCATCTACTTCTCTGAAGTACAGGCCAACACTAAGGTATTCTGGCTAACAAAGTTCGCAGATGACTGCAAACTGGTAGCCATTATTGAATCCCCAAATGATGTGGATACTCTACAAAAGGGCCTTACAGAAACAGATGCTTGGTGCCAGAGCCATGGGCTCAAGCTGAATGCCAAGAAATGTATAGTTATCCCCTTTGGGAAAAAACATGTACCCATGAATTATCACATTGGTGGCAGTACACTAAACACCAAAAGTGTGATAAGAGACATAGGGACACAGGTGGACAGTGGTCTCATGTTCGATAACCACATTGCCACAACAGTCAGGAAATCCTTCTATGTGGCACACCTCATCACTAAGGGCTTTTCATCCAGTAAAAAGGAGGTCATTGTCCAACTGTACTCATCCCTCATTAGACCCATTATAGAATACAACGCCCCATTTGGTATGTACCTCTCAAGACATCTGCAACAACTGGAAAGGCCGCAGAAATACCTCACTAAAAGAATCACAGGCCTAAAGCAGATGCCCTACGCTGGCCGCCTTAAAAAACTCCAGCTATACTCTGTCGCATATCGTCTACTCAGAGGCGATCTCTGCTTAACATACAAGGCCATGTCAAACCCAGAGCTGTTGGACATACTACACTTAAAGAAATCCCAATTCCTCAGAGCCACATGCTCCAGGGATCTAAACCTTGTCATCACAATAAACAAAACATGCTGGAGGGATAGTTTCCTGACCCAGAGACTCCCCAGACTCTGGAATAGATTGCCCATACATGTCAAGCAGAGTGCTTCTTTGGCCCTCTTCAAAAGAAACCTTGACGATTGGATGGGAGAAAGGAAATTCTCCCCGGGGATCACGTCAGCCGCCCTGTTAGACAGGGGTCCAGGGAAGTAAATAGTGTGGGAAAAAATAGCCAGGGAATTGTTATGGCTAGGCTTGTATAGGCCCTAGGGCTGACAGCCTAGTACCAACCTATGAACCTATGAACCATTAGAGGACAGAGCATTTGGGAGAAATCTGAGATTTTCTGCTGTACCAAGGAAACTAGGAGGAACACTCTGTATTAATTTTATGAAGGCACAGATAAGAAACGCGACTGTTTTTCCACAGCAGGAACTGTTAGTTGGAAGGGCACACAGTGGGTATACTCCAAACCTGGCCATGAGAAAGCTGCCAAGTACGAATTAGTAAAGATGGAAATCTACCAGTACAAAAAGGTTATCTTTACAGAACTGTGGCAGAAGGGAAACATATTAAAAGTTAGGGACAGTTGAGTGCTTGTGGAAAATGATTACTCACTGTACATCAGGCAGAAGAGAAACAAATTTATTCCAGCAATCAGGGAATGTCAACAGGCAGGTGTGAGATCAAGCTCTTGTATTCAGCTGGCTTAAGCATATTTTTTCCTGGTGAATCAAAATCTTTTTTTTATGTAGAACAACTGGGGGAAACAAAACCAGGGATGAATTTCATGTTTCCCATCCAGTTGTCCAAGTTGCACTTGAACTGGATTAGGGAGGAACTCTGCTTCACATGGATGGGCAGCCTGTTCCATAGATGGAGTAGTCTCTGGGATACATACCTATCTCTCCAGCAGGTCCTATTTATATCACAGGCAAGGTTTAAGTCTTTAGAATGGGTAATTTTGGTACTGTTTGTTTTGTGGATATGCAGGAGGTCCATCGGAATGGGGTCTGACAATGCCCTGTATGCCAGGCATAGATCTCCCCTCATGTTGATGGCATGAAAAAAACTCTATAAAGAAATAAATTGCCAAACATTAGTGGGTACATATATCTCAAAAGCTGAAAATAGACATTTAAAAAACTGTCATTTATAATAGGTGGGAATAATTACTTCTTATCATAATGGCAATGCTTTTCATATTATCTTAGAATGTGATTGGTTTCATAAGTGTAGACAAAAAGGAAAAAAAAAACATTTAATTATATTAAGAACTGCAGAAAGCAAATAGCACTGCTACATTAGACATATTGGAAAGAACTGAGCATGTGAATTTGATAAAAACAAGAATTTCTGGGTGGATATTTAGCAGAATATCAGGGAAAAAAGAAAAGAGTAGTACCTATATTAATTACTAGAGGAGCGCCAATAGTGATAGAAGAAGGAAACGAGATAATGATTGCAGAATTGTGGTAGGAAGGGCTTACTGGAAAGGGTTGAATATTGCACTGGCATGTATTTTTATTACACATAAAACTGCTATTGTGGAGCTTAAATTTTTTGGGAGAAATAATCAGCTTTCAGCAGGTAATATTACTCATGGGTGGGGACTGGAATTTGATTTGCAACAATGATCTGGGAGGGGCTAGAAGGGAAAATATAATAAAAGAAAGTAGATTTCTGTAAAAAAGTTATGAAAATATTTGTTATGGAAGATGTACATTCAGCAGTAGGAACTCAGAATTTATATATTATTCCCCAAGGCACAATAACTGGGCTAGACTGGACATTTAATTGAGAACTTTGACACACATTCAATAACTATATCAGATCATACACCAATAATTACTAACATAAGAATGCAGGGTAATGAAGTAATGATAAGATACTTGTGCTTCCTCATCTACCTGTTAAAAACAGAGGAATGTTTAAGGAATGGGCAGTAGGAATTATTCGGGAGTGATTAAGGAAGATAGAAAATACTCCAGAAGTTATAGCTAGTGAATGGGATAAAATTAAAATGGAAGTTAAAAACAGGATATAAATAGAAGAAAAATATATATGGTTAAGAAGAAACAAAAATTATTTAGAGGGGCTGACAAAGGATGAAGTATGTCGACAAACCAAGGAAATGTAGACACACTGTAAAAGAGATAAGATGCACGAAACTCCTCCGTCCCTCGAGAACACCAAAATAAAAATCCAAGTCGCCAAATTTAAAACAAACAAAATTTATTAGGTTTAAGCTTCTCCCAAGATTTTTGTCGGTTACAATACACCAACTTCCTCAGAAAACTCATTCAGGGCACATTTCATTTGAAGGATATCTCAATCCTACGCCTATAACTTCACTGCAAGTGCAGACCCCACATAAACAACACAACACTATCATCAATCCCAGGCCTCAGTAAAAATGTTTTAGTCTGTTAATTTTATACACAAGTCTGGGATATTTTTATCAACCACAGGAGAAGTTGTGGATAGTAATTTATCAAACGTTGAAGGATTTTATCTTGGAGGGGAAGAGGATAAGAAACAAGTGGGATAAGCTGATCCCTCCAATAGATCAAGGTGGTTTAGGATTACTTGATTTGAAGGGATATTTTAGAACTATACAGTTAAGGCTCTTATACATAACACAAGCAGAAAGCTACAATTCAAAGTAGAAAGAGATGATGAGGAAGTGTGGGGGGGGGGGTAAGAAATAAGGAAAGAGTAGGACTTTGGATGCATATCCTTAAGGAGAATAACAACAGTCTTACAGAGCATATTATATTCATAAAGTAGCAGAAAGCATACTTAGAACTAAGTCAAAATGGGAATAGAGAAAGGAGATTCTGCTGATGGTGATGACTGCAATTAAGGACACAGAGAATAGCTATAAGGGGGCTGGAGGAAGTTGGCAAAGGAACCAATGCATTGAGAACAAACAGAGAGGGAAAGGTAATAGAATGGGAAGTGGCCAAGAAGACATTTGGATTTCAGACTAGAGATTTCCTTTCCTGTAAGGGATTGATATCAGAGTATGAACAAAGAAAACACCTGCATCGGTTGAGTTTTTAGTTGATCTAGAACAGAAGTTGTTATTTAAAAAAGGTAGTTAATAAGGCATTTAAAATATTGCACAATCACGATAGGAATCAATCAGAGGAGGTCAGTAAAGATTAGGAAGAGATACTAGAAAACCCCTTTACAAGGCATATGTATGGCTCCCCAGTATGCAACACAATCTAAAAGATGTAGGATTTTGCCTGGAAGTGTTTCATAGGTACTTTTATACCCCAAGTAAACTCCAAAGATTTTTTTCCTCAGGTAGATGGCAAATGTTGGAGGTGTAATTCAGAAGAAAGAGGTACATGGGAGGATATGTTCTGTGAGTGTAAGAAGTTGTCAGCCTTTAAATATTCCCTACAGAGTACTCTATCAAAAATATTGGATGAGCAAATGAGTGTAACTAAGGAAATTATTTTTGGAGATGAGATACAGGATCTGAAATGCCTAGATAGTAGTAAGGTCTTGTTAAGTTTAATTCCGGTGGCTGACCAAAAGCAATTACTAGAAAATGGGAATCAAAGTCTAAACCAACCATTCCCAAAGAAGTGAATAAAAGAACAGGAAATGGAATCTTTAGAAAGCGGTATGAATACATTATAAAGGAAAATGGAAATTATGAGAACAATACATGCAGAAAAATGTTTTGAAGGAGGAATGAGGTTAAAGAGGTGGCAAAATTGACTCCAATTGATGTAATGTTGATTTGGTTATATTTTATAGAACTATATACGCAATGTATAATAGTTGAAAATGTAAATGTGTTACTATGGTTTCATTACTTTTATGGAAATATAAGTATGCTTATGTCACGAGTATTAGTTCAATAAAGGTGGTTAAAAATAATTTGTCTTTGGTAGACTTTATTTGACTTCTGACAGTTGTTTGTTTAGTTTTGTGAGAGTGCTTTTAACCTGGTAGATGCTACACACCCTAATTTTTGCATTGAGTTTCTTCCTCCTGTTATGCAGCGTATTGATGTTGCAATTCCGTCAGAGTGGCTAATGGTCTGAGTTAGTTCTATACTTATACCTGGTGAGTATGTCTGTCTCTATGCAGCTGTTAACATGCTTGTATATGATTTCTTTGAAAAGTTCCACATAAGCAGCAGTTTTCCCAGGGTTTAGGGGGATTGAAATGTTTACAGGTTATTACTTAATAGTAGGAAATTAGCCTTACAGTAGTTCATGAATGGTTCAGGGCTAGCTGGGCTTTATTTTCACCCAAATGGAGACAATTTTGTGGTCTGACATTACCATAGAGGGCATTACACTGGTGGTGCGCAATACCCTTCCATATTACTGGGGACTAGATGTAGTATGTTTGTGTCCCTGGTCAGTATATTGACAAGCTGGTTCAGGGAGTTTAAGTTTACAAAATCCAGAATCTCTGTGCCTGCATGTTCGGTGTCATATATGATAACAAGTGAATAATGGAGTAATTAAAGTCACCCATGAATATGGTATTGGGTTGGATGGTGAGTGTTTCCAGTAATATGAACTATGTGTTACAGCTTTCCTGGGTCATAGAGAGGGACTTATAGTTTGCAATGAAGTGGTATGGGATTTTTATCTATGGTGATTTGAAATTTGAGATGCTCAAGTGCATCATCCTGTTTGTCCAACTTTGAGGGATATTTATTTTTGATGCAAATCAAGAAAGCTCCACCTTTAATCCCATCTGTCTTGCAGCTGGTCTAAATGTGTGGATGACATTATAGGCTTGCACTGCCAGGATGGTCTCCGCAGCTTTATACCATGTCTCTGTGACTGTACAGGCATCAATATTTTATAGGGCGAGGAGATCTTGTAGGGAGTGGAGTTCCTTGTTTGGACTCCTAGCACTGAGCATTAACACCTTTAGATTTTATTGGTTTTGATTTACTATGTCAGAAGGACTGTCAAATCAGCATTGTTTAGAAAAGGCTGTGTGGAGAAGGGCAATGTTTTATCCAATATTCAAAAGCCTAAAGAGGAGAGTAGCAGACCATCCTTGGCAAAGCAGCATGGTCTATTGACTATCTCCTTCCACTCTGATTGTATTGCACTCTTTAGAATGACACCAGAAACTAAACCAATTATTAAACTCAGCCGTCTGTTCATATTGTGGCATCATCTTTGGAGAAGGCAAAATGCTGCTCAGTGCTAGGCTAATACCAGCCTGGGTACATATTCCAAGAGCTCCATCTTGTCTCTCTGCATACAGTCTAGAGAGGTATGTCTCAGGTCATTTACACCCACATGGAACATGACTAAGTCATACTGGTACCTGAGTGCATGCGTAATATGACAGACTCTGGCCCTTGATAAACAACTAACCATGACTTTCTTTTTAGCCAGGTAAGAAGGACATCAGTGTGTCTCACAATGGAGTCTCCAATGACCAGAATGTTGGCTCATGTGGTAGCTTGCCTTATGGGCTTAGATGTAGATGGTCTATGAGATGTGGGTGTATGCATTGATGTGGGTGTTGATTTGAAAAAGTGCATTTGGGGCTGCTGCTGGCCTTTTGTTATGTGTGTTTTGTCTAGGAGGCCTTTAGGGTTTAGGAAGGTTACATTTAAGTGCCTCAGCATACTTGGGTTTATATGTCTGGTTTGTGCTGTGTGGGATGGGTATAGTGTGTGTGTACAACTGTCGCCTGACTGGCATTAGAAGTGCTTTTATGTGAGAGCTTTGCCTCCAGTGGCATTATGTAATTTACATCTCTCACATACCTTATCAGTTTGTTCAAAAATTATCTGGCTGTCAGTGGAAATGAGGCAGTTTCTACATTGTTTCAGAATGGTCGTATCCATCAGACTGGCAACAGAGATGGTGTGAAAGTTCATATCCATAGCAAAAATCCCTTTTTAATTGATTAGATAGTTGTTGAGGATACAGAGCAAAGTCGGAAGTATCTGGTTTGAAATTCGAGGGACAGTGCTTGTCACTGCGCAAATTGGTTGCCCTGTGCACAGCTAGAATTGTTGAAATGTTACTGGTGCTTTTACAGAGAAAATGTCAAATCAAGGTCCCTGCATCTATACAAGACATTCCAAGCACTTGAGGGGAAACTACTGTGGTACACACCAGCAATTTATGAATGATGTATTTAGGTGGTACACACTGGCAATTTATGAATGATGTATTTAGGGAGATACTCTGAAATTAGGTTAGATAGTAGCTAACCAAGCAGTACTTATTGAAAAGAAAGAATCAGCTTTGTCATGAATGATGAATAGTTGGAATTCACCTAATTGGCTACTACCTGGCTATTACTAGTGCTGTTCTCACCACAGCTTCAAACTGTCAGGATTTAATGACACTTTGCATCTTCTCTCACCAGAAGCAAAACAGTAGCACTAATGCCAAGTTGAGAAGCAGGTCACAGGTTCTTTGGTGATCAACAGTCTTGTCTAGGATGATGCCAGGGTCTGTAGGCCTGTGTAGCCTTTTCCTGGTAGATGCCTTGAATAGCAATCACATCAATTAGGAAGGTCCTACAGATATACTCAGTGTCTAGTCAGACAATCAGGAATCAATGACCCTCTGCCCTTTTTCTCACCAGAAACAAAACATTAGCACAGATTTCAAGTTGACTCCTGTTAAGCAGCTATCTGACTTTTTGGTAATCAGCAGTCTCCACAAAATAATGCCCCTGTGCTCTTTCTCTCACCAGGAGCAAAACAGAAGCACTATTCCCAAGATGACTACTGTGAGGCAAAATGTGGGCTCTCCAATGATTTATGGTCTTAGACCAGATGTTGCAGATTTTAAAGCTAAGATAGAAAAAACAGGTTCACATCTTAAGAGTTGCAGTGTGCACTAAGTAGTTAATTAGATATGAAAGAGGGGGTAACTTGAGCTTTAATAGTCTGAAGAGAGATAAATACTAATTTTAAAAGAGCAAGATAGATTGGATGGAGGTGGGCAGATGTTATTCTGTCTCTAGGTCATAGGTCCAAGACCTATGATCCTATGATCTATGGAATACAGTGGGAGGGCAAATACATTTAAATAGCTTAAGGGAGAGTGATTTCACAAAATGATAATTTTATGATTACTGACAATAGCTGATGAAAGAGGAAAGGGAATGAAATATGTGATCAAATTACCATAAGGGACTATAGAGTAAGTGAGTTTAAGAACACAATAACATCAGGGTGGAGAAATCTAATGTCTGTGTGATTCATAAGAAACACAGCTTTGGTTTCTTTCCTAGTTTAAATCCACACTAGAAATAGAATGCACTTGAAACACATTGCAATAAAGATACACCACAATATACAAAACAGAAGAAAGCAGTAAAATGATACAAAATACAACAAAGAAATAGTAGGTATAATAAACTAACCTTTCATTCAAAGTTGTCTATTTCAGAGTCTGCGTGAGCTTATCCAGTAAAGCTTTGAATTTATTTTTTTTTACCCCTTAAGGTTTAGTTCCTTGCTCTTCACTCAGCTCACAGGTGATTAACCTTAAGTCATCATCATCATCAGCCCCCTTTTTCACATTTTTTTCTGCATGGGGTCGGGGTATCGTGTTAACTGTCACCAACTCTCTTGATTCAGTACCACACTCCTGCCTTCTTCAACACTCATGCCTGACTATCACAGATTTTCTTTCACACAATCCATCCACCTCTTTGCTGGACTTCCTTGCTTCCTCTTACCTTCTTCCTGTCTGTCCCAAATCTTTCTCACAAGATTATCTTCTACTTTTCTGCACATGTCCAAACCACTGTAATCTATTCCCTTTGATCTTTTCTGCAATTGGAGCTACTTTGGCTTCTGCTATGTCCTCATTTCTTCATTTGTCCCACAGTGTGCACTCTATCACCTTTCTCAGGCACTTCATTTCCATCACCTCTAGCTTCTTCAGCTGTTCTGCCTTTACTGCCCAAGTTTCTATACCATCCAGTAGTACTGGTTGCACCACTGTCTTGTACACCTTACTTTTCAGCTTCTTTGGCATTCTTCTGTCATGGACTATATCTGACACTCTATGCCAGTTGGCTACAGCCCCATCTGATTCTAGCTTTAACTTCTTCATTCAGACTACCTTTCTCCTCAACCACCCCTTCCAGGTAATTGAAGCTGCTTACCTGTTCCACTATCTTCCATTCTATCTCTATTTTCAACTTCTTCTGATTTCCCCAATTTGCTGCCATTACCACCATTGTATCTGTGGTTAGTTTATTCCCATGTGCCTTCAGTTTTGCATTCCATTCTCCTGTCCTTTGCTGAAGTTCTAGCTCAGAGTCTGCCTGCACTGCCACATCATCTGCATACAGCAACTTTGTTGATCTGTCCCCTCTGACCTGTTTGCTAATGTAGTCCATCACCAGTATAAACAGCAGTGGGTTCAGAACTGACCCCTGGTGTACACCTACTCCCACTCAGAAACCCCTCTGTGAGGCCGAACACTGTTCATACTTGAATCATTGGGTCCTTGCACATAGCCTGCACTAATTCTGCCAGTATTTCTGGGACTTCAAACCACTGCAGTACTGCCCAGATCAGCTTTCTTGGGACCTTGTCATATGATTTCTCCAGGTTTAGGAATGCCCAGTTGAACTCACACCTCATCTTTAGCTTCTTCTCAAGTATCTGTCTCACTGCAAATATCAGGTCAGTTGTGCTGCATCCTGATCTGAATCCAAACTGCTCATCTCTCATCTTACATTCTACTTACTACTCTGCATATCCGTTTATCAATCACACTCTCTAGAACTTTCATACAGTGTAATAGGAGATTGATGTATCTGTACTGCCCACAGTTGTGGATGTCCCCTTTGTTCTTGTACACAGGCATGAGTATGCTTATTCTCTGGTCATCTTGGACACGCCTTTCTCTCCACACTACTATTATTACCCTCAGGAACTGTTTCTCCCCTATTTTACCCAACATCTTTATCATATCTGCTGTGGCCTCATCTGAGCATTTCCTGACTTCATTTTCCTTAGTGGTGTTCTTTCTTCTTCTAAGGTGGGCTCCTCTTCTTCACTCATCATAGGTTGTTTTTGGGGCAGTACAGCTTCTGTGTGGTTCTCTTCATCAGAAGCTGCTGGAAATACTCCTTCCATCTGCCATTGATGTCCTGTGGACTGGTGAGCAGTTTGCTGCTGGCATCCCTTATGAAGGATGTATGACTATCTTCTTTATCTTTCTGTCTTTGCCTTGCAACCTGATATAGTTTCTTTGTGCCACTTACTGAGTCACTTTCCAGACATTAGTAGAGTGCCTCCGATGCCCTGTTATTTGCTATTGCAACTTATTTCTTAGCTTCTTTGTTAGCCAACCGGTAGTCCTTCCTAGCCTAGTCAGTCTTTTCTATCTCCCACTTCTTCCTGCACTCCTTCTTTTTTTGATGACTTCCTGGACTTCTGCATTCCACCACCAGCTTTCCTTATGTACCTTATTTCCATACCCGGCTCAGCCACATGTCTTTTCTGTAGTCCTAACACATGCTGTTTTTATGAGCTGCCATTCTTGTTCAACTCCACCTATTTCCTCCTCTTCTTGGGATGCTAGAGCTCTGAGTAATTCCTTGAACTGTTGTACTTCTTTCCAGTCAACGTCCAGGTCTTCAGCCTGGTCTCTGTTGACCTTAGAGCCTTCTCTGACCACGGCTTGCAGCTGATTGTGGCAACTAGTGGTTTATGCTGGGCTGAATGTTTTGCTAGGGATGACTTTCCAATCATGGATTCTACTCCAGTGCCTTTTCTTTACTAGGAGGAAGTCTACCTGAGTTGCATGTTGGCTATTCTTGTATGTGATCTTATGACTGTCTCTCTTTCTGAACCATATGTTGGCTTCTATCAAGCCATTTGCCAGACAGAAGTCTAGAATGGCTTCTTCTTCTTTATTCCTGTTGCCCCACCCATGTGGACCCAGGCAGTCCTCATATCCTGTTCTGTCTGTGCCATACCTCTCAACTGTACAGATTTTTGCAGAATGTCCAGATTTCTGGCTCATATTTTTGGTCTGTTTTTCATACAATTGTGGTTTTCCTGCAAATCAGTGACAAATCGTTAATGACTGAAGTTAGAAAATAATGACAGATATTTGAGTTTCAGATTTCATACCCTTCAGAAAATTCATGCTAATGCAAAACCTGTTTGCTATTCTACAATTTTCTAAATTTGTAGGAGCGATATTTAAAACTTGTCCCTATTTTTTTATCATGGCTTTGTCCAGAGTTCTTGTTCTAAGAGGTTGAGAGGTATGGTCTGTCTTGATATGTGCATTCAAGTCACCCATTATCAACACCAATTCATGTTGTCCTGCTTTATCTAGTAGGTCCTGTAGCTACTGTCTGAATGCACTCTTTTCCTCACTGTCACAATCTTGCTGTGGGGTATAGGCTGAGATTATGAGTACTGCCCTATCATTACACTGGAGTCTGATTGCCATGAGTCTGTCATTAATTCTGATGATATCCCTCACTGCCTTCTGAAGCCTCCCTCTGACCACAGTTCCTTCATAATTTCTAGCCTGTCCTCCATCTGAGTAGTAGAGTCTGGATCCCAAGCCAAGTGGCTTTGCTGCACTGCCTTTCCATCTTGTCTCTTGGATACATAAGAAGTCCAGCCTCCTCTGTATCACCATGTCATCCACTTCCAAGCTGCATCCTGTCAGTGAACCTACATTAAGTATAGCAATTGGCAGGCTGGTTGGTTTTACATCCAGTTTTCACTCAACAGAGCTATCCCATGTAACCCAGGCTGAGCAACTAGACACCAGCTGATCAGTAGCTTATTGACCCAGGGCTGCTGGGCTTTATGGCAGGAACACACTGGCCAGTAGGGGCACGTATACCCCTCCCACTGTTAGCAAGGGTCCTGGCTTGGGTCAGAGTAGGCCAGGTCCTCAACCCACTTATAACCAGTAACTACCCATGCCCATTTGGTGACATTAGTCAACATGACCAAATCACGTAGAGCCATATTTTACATAATCGAATGGCTAGCCCTGCCATGGCATGTAGTCTCTGTTCCATGTTCTCCTATCTTGAGGATACTGTGCACCACAGTAGATGCCCAAAGTGGTTGGTCTGTACAACTCTTTCCCTTATAGAGCACCATGTAGAGTCTGTGCTGCTGCCCACAGCTCCCTTCATTGGTGAGTCTGAGATGGAAACTCTCAGCATGTATTTCGGACATGACAGAAACCACATGCAAACTCCAAATAGGCATTGATCAGAGGTTACGACTGAACCTTGTACCTTGTGCATGGGAGACTAAAACCGTAACCATTATGCCAACTGGTCTCTTAGTGATTAATTTCAAGTGACCTGTTTTAATTTCTGTGTGACTCACAAGAGGCACAGCTTTGCTTTTTTTCCTAGTTCAAATATGCAACAGAAAGCAGAATGCAATTAAAACATAGTGCAATGAAAAAAAACCCACAATATATGACATAGAAGAAAGCAATAAAACAATAAAATGCCGAGTAATGTACCGACATGTTGTGTGCCACTGACTCATTTCTGTCTCTTGCAATTTAAAACTACAGTAATCAGATTGATCTTATACAAAAATTATCAGACTAAAATGTGTCCGTCTAATGTACATGAATTCAAACCTCAGAACTGTGACACATGAGATCCTGCATCATGCATATACTCACTGTCCACAGCATGGTGGCAGAACTGGATTCTTGTGCTTGGTTTGTACCAAACTGGTCATAGTGGACAAAGCCACTAATGTCTGTTTACTAAAATAATGAAGACCCTTCTTCATTAGTTGAAATTCCAGGTGTTATACTGGTGAGTTATTCTGTCTGTAATTTTTGTAGTTTATACAAACAGAGCA